>NC_092238.1:30534402-30539402 GCF_036320965.1 Panulirus ornatus | reverse complement strand
TATATACATATATATTCCTTTGACTCCACGGGGAAATGAAACACGATACGTTCCCAAGCGCACTTTTGTGTAATAATCACATCATCAGGGGAGACACAAGACAGAAATATAACAGTCAGTTGAAATGCACTAAATGCGTTTCTGGTTCCATTTATCATTAGCTTCATTTTCATGAACACATTAATTATTCACAGTCCTCAACATGCTCCCACAGTTGCCAGAAAAATCATACATAAAATTCCAAACATGATACACTAACAAGTCATCCAAATATATATATATATATATATATATATATATATATATATATATATATATATATATATATATATATATATAGTTTTTCATGTAAATCTACGCGACCCATACATACATATATATATATATATATCTATATCTATCTATCTATCTATCTATCTATATATATATATATATATATATATATATATATATATATATATATATATATATATATATATACATATATGAGTCGCGTAAATTTACATGAAAAACTATATCGCATAATTACATTTTTGGTCATTAAAATATAATCTTTTTTAATGTCACTCTTAACGAGTTATGTATTGCAGTATCTGTATTAATACAATGAAACATTATATCTGTAATCATTATATTTCCATTCTTCATCATACATTTGCTTTTTATTTTACTATAATGATACTAATTGTGGGTTGTAGAGTGCAAACTCCTTGACACACGGCCGTACGACCCTTAAGCACGACGGTACGACCCGTGAAGACGACGGTACGACCCTTGACCACGACGGTACGACCCTTGACCACGATGGTACGACCCCTTGGGCACGACGGTACGACCCTTGACCACGACGGTACGACCCTTGACCACGACGGTACGACCCTTGACCACGATGGTACGACCCCTTGGGCACGACGGTACGATCGTTTGGTATGATGGCGCGGCCTCATTGGACACCGTGCCCCGAGGGAGGTCGTACCGTCGTGCTCCAAGGGTCGTCTCGTCGTGCAAAAAGGTTCGTGCTGTCGTGCTTAAGACACACACACACACACACACACACACACACCCCTTCGTGTGAGAAGGGCTCAAATGCCTTGATACAGCTGAAGTGTCGTGTTGCTAGACTATGGAACCAGTCGCGGGCCTTGCCTGAAGCTGTCGCTGTGGCGTCGTGGAGGAGACCCGTCGTGGAGGAGACCCGTCGTGGCGCAGACCTGTCGTGGAGAGGACGACTTGACGTGGTTCGGGGGGGAAGACGACGAAGACAGTGGCCAGGCCCAAGGGCATATCTTTTGGTGTATAGGTTTGAAGAGAACACCAGATACACCTAAACATACACCCCCCGGCAAGACCTGAACACATACACCCCCCCCCCCACGGCAAGACTTGAACACGCACATACACCCCCCCACGGCAAGACTTGAACACATACACCACCCCCCCCACGGCAAGACCTGAACACATACATACACCCCCCACGGCAAGACCAGAACATATACACACCCCCACGGCAAGACATGAACACATACACCCCCCACGGCAAGACATGAACACATACACCCCCCACGGCAAGACATGAACACATACACCCCCTCGGCGAGACCTGAACACATACACCCCCCACGGCAAGACCAGAACACATATACACCCCCACGGCAAGACCAGAACACATACACCCCCACGGCAAGACCAGAACACATACACCCCCCACGGCAAGACCAGAACACATATACACCCCCACGGCAACACCAGAACACATACACCCCCCACGGCAAGACCAGAACACATACACACCCCCACGGCAACACCAGAACACATACACCCCCCACGGCAAGACCAGAACACATACACACCCCCACGGCAAGACCAGAACACATACACCCCCACGGCAAGTCCTGAACATATACACCCCCCTCGGCAAGACCTGAACACATACACACCCCCACGGCAAGACCAGAACACATACACCTCCACAGCAAGACCAGAACACATACACCCCCCACGGCAAGACCAGAACACATACACCCCCACGGCAAGACCAGAACACATACACCCCCACAGCAAGACCAGAACACATACACCCCCCACGGCAAGACCAGAACACATACACCCCCACGGCAAGACCAGAACACATATACACCCCCACGGCAAGACCAGAACACATACACCCCCACGGCAAGACCAGAACACATACACCCCCCACGGCAAGACCAGAACACATATACACCCCCACGGCAACACCAGAACACATACACACCCCCACAGCAAGACCAGAACACATACACCCCCCACGGCAAGACCAGAACACATACACCCCCCACGGCAAGACCAGAACACATACACCTCCCACGGCAAGACCTGAACACATACATCCTCCACGGCAAGTCCTGAACATATACACCCCCCTCGGCAAGACCTGAACACATACACCCCCTGGCAAGACCTAAATATACACCCCCCCTCGGCAAGACCTGAACACACACACACCCACGGCAAGACCTGAGGACACACACCCCAAACCCCCACCCCCCAGCAAGTCCAGAACACATCACATACACACATTCCCTTCATTAATGACCAAAAACATTTGACCTTACGAGCAATGACCTGTAACAGTGACCTCACACGTGACTCACACATCAGGTGATCTCAAACACAGTGACCTGGAAAGGTGAATTCTGACCCCGGGTCACATAAGCCAACAATAATTCAGTAATCTATTAACAACAATTAGACAATAATATAAAGTAATATTCACATTATATAATTCTTACATGATTTGCTTCAGAATATATATATATATATATATATATATATATATATATATATATATATATATATTTATATTTATATTTATATATATATATATATATATATATATATATATATATATATATATATATATATATATATACTGAGGAACTGAAACATGCGTCTGAAACTGGCTTAAACGCAATGTAAGTTTCATTTCCTCCAATCTTACGTTTACACAGATGAGAAACATGTCAAGCTTAACCTAATCAAACGTAAATTTCATTTACATATTACAATGAAGAATTGACATTATATACCAAACACCACGTACATATACTGTATACATATATATATATATATATATATATATATATATATATATATATATATATATATATATATATATATATATATATATATATATATTGACATCAAATGATATAAGTAATACGAACTAACTTTAACTAGCTGCCTTGGTTAGTCATTTACCTTAAGTTTAATTTATTCTTACTCTACCTTAATCACTAAGAAAAACCAATTTCAAACGATAATGACTCTCCCCCCATATATCACACAAGCATTCCATCACTGTCACAAACCAAACCAGAGAATATAATTCCACGTATGTGTTTACAGTATCATAAAACAACATCGAAACAGATTTTTGCCATTCAACACAAAATGATTATACATTTGTGTGTGTGTGTGTGTGTGTGTGTGTGTGTGTGTGTGTGTGTGTGTGTGTGTGTGTGTGTGTGTGTATGTGTGTGTGGGAAATGTAGCACATCCAAAATCAAATTGTGTTTCGGTGAGGAGGATGAATCAGTTTGAAAGGTAATTACAATCTGGTAAATTATGACAGACAACGACCCGTAGAGTAATTTGATTGAAAGGGGATAAATTTAAGGTGGGAGTAGGTGGCGGTGGGTTGGGTTACAAGGAGTGTGTAGGTGGTAGGTGGTGTGTAGGTGGCAGATAGTGTGTTAGTTGTAAGCAGTTGTGTAGGTGGTAGGTGGTAGGTGACAGGTGGTCTGTAGGTGGCAGATAGTGTGTTAGTTATAAGCAGCTGTGTAGGTGGGAGGTGGTGGGTAGGTGGTAGGATTTGTGTAGGTGGTAGGTGGTGTGTAGGTGGTAGGATTTGTGTAGGTGGTAGGTGGTGGGTAGGTGGTAGGATTTGTGTAGGTGGTAGGTGGTGGGTAGGTGGTAGGATTTGTGTAGGTGGTAGGTGGTGGGTAGGTGGTAGGTGGTGTGTAGGTGGTAGGTGGTAGGTGGTGTGTAGGTGGCAGATAGTGTGTTAGTTGTAAGCAGGTGTGTAGGTGGGAGGTGGTAGGTAGGTGGTAGGATTTGTGTAGGTGGTAGGTGGTGTGTAGGTGGTAGGTGGTGTGTAGGTGGTAGGTGGTGTGTAGGTGGCAGGTGGTGGGTAGGTGGTAGGTGGTGTGTGGGGGGGTGTAAGTAGCTGTGTAGGTGTGAGGTTATGTATAGGTGGTAGGTGGTGGTACGTGTCATGTATGTGGCGTGTACATGGTAGGCGACGTGTAGGTGGCTACCAAAACCACCTACCACTAACACCTCTTGGCCACCTAACACTCACTAGGGGGGAAAAAAACCACGGATAAAACCCCGGAATTACCGGACTCTTAACATCTCAGCCACTAAACCAACAGAATCAAGACGTCTCACACCTCCTCCCCTGTGTCAACACACCCAGGGAGCCCATCCAGCAGCAGCTTGCCTCGGGGGGAAGGGCGCTCCTCTCCTGACGAAGGAGAGGCGGGTGTGTGACCCCCCCAGTGCTCGTTTTAATGATAGGGCAAAGATTATTACCTCCCCGCAGGTGTGATCTTTGGGTACGAAGGTGTGACCCTTGAGCACGACGGTGTGACCCTTGAGCACGACGGTGTGACCCTTGAGCACGACGGTGTGACCCTTGAGCACGACGGAGGTGACCTCTGAGTGCGAGTCTGATCCTTGAGTACGACGGTGTGACCCTTGAGCACGACGGAGGTGACCTCTGAGTGCGAGTCTGATCCTTGAGTACGACGGTGTGACCCTTGAGCACGACGGAGGTGACCTCTGAGTACGAGTCTGACCCTTGAGTACGACGGTGTGACCTTTGAGAACGACGGTGTGAGCTTTGAGTACAAGTTTGACCCTTGAGTACGAAAGTGTGGCCCTTGAGCATGGCGGTGTGACCCTTGAGCACGACAGTGTGACACGTGAGTACGAAAGTGTGGCCCTTGAGTACGACG
>NC_092238.1:30499402-30531902 GCF_036320965.1 Panulirus ornatus | reverse complement strand
GTAAACACGGGTGATAATCCAGAGGGGAAACACTGATAATCTATAACCAAACACTAAGTGATAATTGCACCAAACCTGGTACTATTTAACCCCCGATAATCCATGTAAACACGGGTGATAATCCAGAGGGGAAACACTGATAATCTATAACCAAACACTAAGTGATAATTGCACCAAACCTGGTACTATTTAACCCCCGATAATCTCAAATCACCCAGCCCAGACCATCACCGGGTGTGACGAAGACCATGTTTCGGACCCCTATCCATCTTGTGGCCTGGTCTTCCCATTCCATTCATTCTAATGAACCATTAGCCTATGCAAATGACCCTGTCTTATGACCCCCCACTGACCCCTGGATAATCTGCAGTGTCCTTAATTCTCGGTCGTACACGTAAAAACTTGGATTACATAACTTTAAGATTTCCTGGAGTTGGTTATATTGCAGCATTAAGGCTGCGCCGCGATCAGTATCTGGGTCAGGGTGGACTCCTGTGTGGGGGGGGGAAGGGTTGGAGTTCCTGGAGATGAGAGAGAGAGAGAGAGAGAGAGAGAGAGAGAGAGAGAGAGAGAGAGAGAGAGAGAGAGAGAGAGAGAGAATTGTAGCGCAATGAGCGTACGTTTTCAGTGGACACATAATGCCATCCAAATGCAAGGATTCGAACCCTGCCCCATTCGTTTGGGAGCTGGTTACGAAGCACTGGCAGCAGAGCATACTCCTTATACACCCAGCTTCCTAACAAATGGCAGGGGGGGGGAGGTTCGAATCCTTCCTGCTTTAAGGCATTATATATATATATATATATATATATATATATATATATATATATATATATATATATATATATATATATATATACATATGTATATATTGGAAAGGATCACAGTTTTGCGCGTGATCAAGATATTCCTATGAGTCCACGGGGAAAATGAAACACGAAAAGTTCCCAAGTACACTTTCGTGTAATAATCACATCATCAAACATGTTTACCAAATGGCGTCCTAGCTTTGTCTCTTTGATGTATATCAACTGACTGTTATATCTCTCTCTTGTGTCTCCCCTGATGATGTGATTATTACACGAAAGTGCACTTGGGAACTTTTCGTGTTTCATCTTCCCCATGAACTCATAGGAATATATATATATATATATATATATATATATATATATGCGCGTTCATGAAATTTGGCACTATGGATGATGGTGGTGTGTGCATAAGACCAAACAATATCTGTCGAACTTATTACACTTGAGGCACGAGGGTAAACCATTACCCTCCAAATTATTGGTTTAATCTCTCGGGTCGATGCAATACCCTGATAGCCGGTTTACTGGTTTGATCGGCTATAAAACCCACAGTGGTTTTGAACGCGTTGGTATACCACGCACACCGACCCGCTCGCCTGATATAACGAACGGATGGTATAACGAAAGCTTGGTATAACGAACGGATGGTATAACGAACGTATGGTATAACGAACGCATGGTATAACGAACGCTTGGTATAACGAACGCATGGTATAACGAAAGCTTGGTATAACGAACGTATGGTATAACGAACGCATGGTATAACGAAAGCTTGGTATAACGAACGTATGGTATAACGAACGCATGGTATAACGAAAGCTTGGTATAACGAACGCATAGTATAACGAACGCATGGTATAACGAACGCATGGTATAACGAACGCATGGTATAAAGGAAGCTTGGTATAACGAACGCTTGGTATAACGAAAGCATGGTATAACGAACGTATGGTATAACAGACGCATGGTACGACGAACGTACGGTATAACGAACGTATGGCAGAACGAACGCCCTAACCCTCCGTCCGTTTTCTTTGCTGAGCTGGCTCCCACCTCAGCTCATGGGCAAAAGATAAATAAATGTTCCAGTCAAATGTGTATTAGTATGATCGTCACAAACTGCATATCATACGTAAGGATTAAAATATAAGGTGGTATATACATGGATAAATATGTAGAATATCTTAAAGCTAGGACGCCACTTGGTCCTAGCTTTGTCTCTTCACTGTATATCAACTGACTGTTATATTTCTCTCTTGTGTCTCCCCTGATGATGTGATTATTACACGAAAGTGCACTTGGGAACTTTTCATATGTTTCATTTTCCCCGTGGACTCACAGGAATATCTTGATCACGCGCAAAATTGTGATCCTTTCCAATATATATATATATATATATATATATATATATATATTTTTTTTTTTTTTTTTCATACGATTCGCCATTTCCCGCATTTGCGAGGTAGCATTAAGAACAGAGGACTGGGCCTTAGAGGGAAAATCCTCACCTGGCCCCCTTCTCTGTTCCTTCTTTTGGAAAATTAAAAAAAAAACGAGAGGGGAGGATTTCCAGCCACCCGCTCCCTCCCCTTTTAGTCGCCTTCTACGACACGCAGGGAATACGTGGGAAGTATTCTTTCTCCCCTATCCCCAGGGGATATATATATATATATATATATATATATATATATATATATATATATATATATATATATATATATATATAAATAATAATAATAATAATAATAATAATAATAATAATAATAATATTAATGATAATAAAGACATAATGGTAAGATGAATATCTAAAAGAATTAGCTAGGAAGAAACAAACAAAAAAAAAAAATCTTATCAATCAATTATCGACAAAAAAAAGTAAAAAAAGAGAAAAAAATATATGAAAAAAAGAGGGATATCATGACAATGTTTGTGATGACGTGAACACATACATTGTTGACGACGACAACCCCATCCAAGGCCGAGGAAAAAGAAAACGAAAAAGGGGAAAAAACACTCAAGTATGGGAGGGAAAAAAACAAATATTCGGGAGCGATATTTGGAAGGGAAAAAAAAAACGTCCACTGCCAACAGCAAATATTATGAAGAGCGTTATTATGTTGGACGGTTATGGATGTGTTACTTGTCCAGGATGTAGAAGGTAGGAAGTGGATGATATGTTTGATGAAAGTCATCTTAGGTCATCAGAAGATTCAAACAGAGGCATATATATATATATATATATATATATATATATATATATATATATATATATATATATATATATATATATAACATGAGAGAGAGAGAGAGAGAGAGAGTTATAATAACAAAGTACCTATAGTAACACTAAAGACTTTTGAAAAGGGTTTGATGTTTCAGAACGAAACGTCTCGAGAGAATATATATATATATATATATATATATATATATATATATATATATGAATTTTTCTGATCGTTTCCTCCGATTTCAGTGGATGAAATACACCGGCCATTATCACAATAACAAAACAAAAAAAAAAAAAGCAATGAATGAAACACGTTTTCTGCACCTCAGTTCGTGTTCAAAGTTCCCTCTTACACCAACGGGTTCGGCACACTGAGGAGGCCTCAGATGTTCGTTGTGAATGTCAGCTGCTGTCATCCTCCATCAACATCAATATCCTCCATAAATATCGAATGTGTTGTGGATGTCTTCCTCCTTCTGCTTCCCCCTTCTCGCTCAATAACACAAGAGGCACGTAATGTCGGGCCCGGCCCGAGAAATCGTATCCCTGACTTCGAGCCGCTTCGAAACGTCTTTACGCTATTGCTTCATACGGACTCGAGGGGAGGAGAGAGAGACACGAATTAAAGTTTCAATCTGATGTGAATGAAATACTGATCAGGACCCTATCTTCTGGGATGTATGGAGGAAGAGGAAGGAAGGAAGGAAAGAGGAGGAGGAGGAGGAGGAGTCGACATGATTCACATGGTGTTTCGAACCGAGAGGGAAATCGGAAGTTTCATGACTTTCAAACCACAACTTGGCGTCCTACGTCGAAGCTTGTGGACGAGAAACCGAAAGCTGGGGCGCTCAGTATGTCCGTGTGTGGACGTTCGTGAATCTATTTAAGCGTGAGGTAACATCAAAAAAAGGTATCCAAAATGTTTCTTCTTTTTTTCTCTCAGGATCCAATATGTTCACAAGGTTAGTCAACAGAATCTAAATCTTCGGGGCCCACTAGCACACATATATGCTAATGTTTTACTTCAGCTTGGTCCAGCATAAGCTGGGGGAGGGATGAGTGATCTCATTAAGCCTAGTCTAAAATCAACAGGATGTCAGACCACGAATAACCAAGATGTCACGATGTGTCGGGGATTCGAAAACGGGTCCTCCATATGTGTGTGTGATAGGTCATCCAACTGGATGTGGGGATCAATGAAATGAGTAAACCTTGTTGCGTTTGATCAATGACAATAATATATTAGGATATACGTCGAGGGTGAGGGTCGAACGTGTGGTTCGACGTTTTGGGCGAAAATCGCCTCATCCCTTGCGTCTGGTTAGATCATAATACGAGTTTGACGTAAACATCGCGTGTGGGAGTAGAGTGAGGCGGGTCGTATGGAGATCTGAGGACTTGGCCTCTTTGAGTACGACCTCACGACCCTTGGGTGTTGTGACTGCGTGGTCTTCTTGCTGTCCCTCAAGGGTTAGGCCAGAGGCCATGCCATCATACCTAGGGACCACCTTGTCGTGCTCAAGGATTGCACTGCTAAGCTACAGGGGCCTTACCGACCGCGCCAGTGGGTCGTAAAGTCGTCGTATCGCACAAGAGTCGTATTGCCATTTTTCAAGCGATTAAAAGGAGATCCAATATGATTCCTTCTTCTTTCACTTCCTTCTTAGACTTGCTGGAGGGCCGATGAAGTAGGAGATCCAATATGATTCCTTCTTCCTTCTTCTTTCACTTCCTTCTTAGACTTGCTGGAGGGGCGGTGAAGTAGGAGATCGAATATGATTCCTTCTTCCTTCTTCTTTCACTTCCTTCTTAGACTTGCTGGAGGGGCAATGGAGTAAGGCGACTTGTGAGAAACCTGAAGATCAAGACGGGGAGGGGATGTGTGTCGCTTCGGGTTCCAATCCTCAAATGAAAATAAAAGGATTCCAATATATACGACTCACCTCTGCGTGTCTGACTGAATCCGAGAATATCTCGGTCGAAATCTGGCTTCGAAAATCGATTTCGAACCCTTCGAAAACGAAGCGAAAGTCGAGGTTACATACACACAGACACACACACACACACACACACACACATATATATATATATATATATATATATATATATATATATATATATATATATATATATATATATAAAGTAACTGGACGAGATCGATTATCATATTGCGAGGTTCGTGGTCCATTAGCATAAGGCGGTGTGATTCAGCACGGAGGAACGAATAGCCGGATACGTGATTCGGATCCGCATTCGAACCCGCACTGATTCGTACCCTGAAAACAAACCTGGCGAAATTTCGGAACAGTAATGCCAACGAGCAACTGCTGAGACGACGTGTGTGTGGGGGGGGCTAATGTAAACACACAAACGACAGGGCCAGACATATCTTATGGCAGACAGAGGACAATTACCATTCACAGAAGATAAGAAGACAATACAACCATCAGACAGATAGACAGACAGACATAGATGGTGGAAGACTATAATTCACCCACACAAACTCACTTTATCGACAGGAGACATGCTCATCCTTCTTCTTTCATTCATTCCTATTTCATTCATGGCTTATTCAGTTTACTTAAGCCCGGAGGACATTACTCTCCTCTCAATACATTATTTTTTTCATCTCTTTCTCTCGTCCCTTCTGTTCATAATGCAACACTCCAAGAAGCAGTTTTTTTCTCCACATCTTGACTCGTTTATATGCTTTCCCCCCGACCCCACTCACCCGTCATCACACTGGCAATGGACTTCCCACTCCTCTCCCTCTCTTGTTCCCTCTCACGGTCCGGACCGCTCGACAAAACGTCTATTTCATCCCGCACTCTCCCCGCTCTCTCGCTCATACCTCTCACTACAGCCACTCACTTGGTTCTTCCCAGTCGTCATGTACACTCATCATTATAGACGCAGGAGCAATGGGTTTAGAGACGCATGTAAATATATATATATATATATATATATATATATATATATATATATATATATATATATATATATATATATATATGTTGGAAAGGATCACAATTTTGCGCGTGATCAAGATAACTGACTGTTGTATTTCTCTCTTGTGTCTCCCCTGATGATGTGATTATTACACGAAAGTGCACTTGGGAACTTTTCGGGTTTCATTTTCCCCGTGGACTCATAGGAATATATATATATATATATATATATATATATATATATATATATATATATATATATATATATATATATATACATATATATATATATATATATATATATATATATATATATATATATATATATATATATATATATATATATATATATATATATATATATAAAGATCCAAGCTGAGAATAACTGCATTTAAGAAACATCTTTAGTTAGCGATGGAGGTCTATAAACTAACCTCACAAGTAACGAACCATATTTCACACATCTTCCATTTCTCCTCCCGTCTCAGCCAGCATTACAATGGCCATCGGCCACCACGCCTTCGTTGACCAGATCATAATGACATGGGAGTTGCTGGCTCGACACTTGTGGTTCTCAGTGACCAAAATAAAGGATGTTGAACTCGAATAGGTTATTTTGAGGGACTCTGAGTCTCTCTCTCTCTCTCTCTCTCTCTCTCTCTCTCTCTCTCTCTCTCTCTCTCTCTCTCTCTCACACACTCGCACTCGCTCTCTCACACACACTCGTACACTTCCTATTAATGTTCAACATTTAGCATTCAGATATAAACCTCCTTCTGCAACACGACACTCATATTCGATTGATTCATCTCCATTAAACCTGCACGTAGATTTCTCAAGACGGGAAGAGCTTTTGAGTACGACGGTACGATCCCTAGAGCAAGACGGTGCGATCCTATGAGAAGACGGTACGATCCCTAGAGCAAGACGGTGCGATCTTTAATTCCCTGAGCACGATGGTACGATCTTTGAGCACGATGGTACGATCTTTGAGCACGATGGTGCGATCCTTGAGCACGATGGTGCGATCCTTGAGCACGACGGTACGATCCTTGAGCACGATAGTGCGATCCTTGAGCACGATGGTGCGATCCTTGAGCACGACGGTACGATCCTTGAGCACGATGGTACGATCCTTGAGCACGACGGTACGACCCCTTGAGCACGACGGTACGATCCTTGAGCACGATGGTACGATCCTTGAGCACGATGGTACGATCTTTGAGCACGATGGTACGATCCTTGAGCACGATGGTGCGATCCTTGAGCACGACGGTACGATCCTTGAGCACGACGGTACGATCCTCGAACACGACGATGGTACAACACTTGAGTACGATGGCCTAATCGAAGATCAATCGACCACTGGTTGTAAGGTCGTTTTCAAGCATCCTATACCGTCGTGCTCAAGGGGTCGTACCGTCGTGCTCGAGGGGTCGTACCGTCGTGCTCAAGGGATCGTACCGTCGTGCTCAAAGATCGTACCATCGTGCTCAAGGATCGTACCATCGTGCTCAAGGATCGTACCGTCGTGCTCAAGGGTCGTACCGTCGTGCTCAAGGGGTCGTACTATCGTGCTCAAGGATCGTACCGTCGTGCTCAAGGATCGTACCATCGTGCTCAAGGATCGTACCATCGTGCTCAAGGGATCGTACCGTCGTGCCCAAGGGATCGTACCGTCGTGTTCAAGGATCGTACCGTCGTGCTCAAGGGATCGTACCGTCGTGCCCAAGGGATCGTAACGTCGTGCTCAAGGATCGTAACGTCGTGCTCAAGGATCGCACCGTCGTGCTCAAGGGGTCGTACCGTCGTGCTCAAGGATCGTACCATCGTGCTCAAGGATCGTACCATCGTGCTCAAGGATCGTACCGTCGTGCTGAAGGATCGCACCGTCGTGCTCAAGGATCGTACCATCGTGCTCAAGGATCGTAACGTCGTGCTCAAGGGATCGTACCGTCGTGCTCAAGGATCGTACCATCGTGCTCAAGGATCGTACCATCGTGCTCAAGGATCGCACCATCGTGCTCAAGGATCGTACCGTCGTGCTCAAAGATCGCACCGTCGTGCTCTGGGAATTAAAGATCCTTCTAATCTGGGTCGGCCATTCGCACACAACTAAAAGAAAAAAAACTTTTGAAATGGCGAGAGTTCGATCATGACCTTCTTCTTTATAACCCCCCCCCCCCCACACACACACACCAGCGAGGGGGCCTAACCTTTAAGATTCGAACCCTGGCGCCTCACGATCACAGACGCAATATCCGGGTGAGGGAGGAAGGGGAGAGGACACATTAGGCAGGTAATGACGGGGTGGGTGGGACGCTCACACGTATATGCCAGCGATGTTGTGGGGGTGTGGTTGTGGGGTGTGTGTGTGTGGTGTGTGTGGTGTGGGTGTGTGTGGGTGTGTGTGGGTGTGTGGGGTGTGTGGGGTGTGGGTGTGTGGGGGTGTGTGGGGTGTGTGGGGTGTGGGTGTGTGGGTGTGTGTGGGTGTGTGTGGGTGTGTGGGGTGTGTGGGGTGTGGGTGTGTGGGTGTGTGGGGTGTGGGTGGGGTGTGGGTGTGTGTGGGTGTGTGTGGGTGTGTGGGGTGGGGGTGTGTGTGGGGTGTGTGTGGGTGTGTGTGGGTGTGTGGGTGTATGTGGGTGTGTGGGTGTGTGGGTGTGGTGGGGTGGGGGAAGCTTAGCTTTCGAATCCCGGGAGTTTCGTTATCTTACTTTTGATCCTGTGGGATGGAGAGAGAGAGAGAGAGAGAGAGAGAGAGAGAGAGAGAGAGAGAGAGAGAGAGAGAGAGAGAGAGAGAGATGGATAAATAGATAGATAGATAGAGATAGATAGATAGATAGACAGACAGATAGAGAAGAGAGAGAGAGAGAGAGAGAGAGAGAGAGAGAGAGAGAGAGAGAGAGAGAGAGAGAGATGGATAAATAGATAGATAGAGATTGAAAGATAGATAGACAGACAGATAGAGAAGAGAGAGAGAGAGAGAGAGAGAGAGAGAGAGAGAGAGAGAGAGAGAGAGAGAGAGAGAGAGAGAGAGAGAGAGAGAGGACGTCTCACGTCATCATCCTCCAGGCGGTCCGCCAGTATGATGAAACCTAACCATGACCAGCTCGTATCATCCTAATCACCACAACGACCCTTGAAGCAGGCCCTGACGACACCTCCCCCCCCCCCCCCAGGGCAGGACCAATCAGGGAAGAGGAGGAAGGGACGTGACGTAATCATCCAGTGACCGGACGTGACCCGCGTAGCGTCGTGGGACGGAACTTTTAAGGCGATTCATAAACAATGACAAAGAACACGTCCAGAATACGAACAAAAACAAACAAACAAACAAACATCTGCTTTGTAACAAAACTGCGCAGTCGATTATCATCTACATCTCTCTGTCTGTCTCCTTATCTATCTATCTATCTAACTGTCCTTATCTATCTTTCTATCTATCTGTGTCCTTATCTATCTATCTATCTATCTAACTTTCCTTATCTATCTTTATATTTATCTGTGTCCTTGTCTATCTATCTATCTATCTATCTATTCAACTCTTTATCTATCTATCAACCTATCTATCTAACTGTGTCCTTATCTATCTTTCTATCTATCTATCTATCTATCTATTTAACTATGCCCTTATCTTTCTATCTACCTATCTATTTAACTGTGTCCTTATCTATCTATCTATCTATCTACCTGTCGCGGTCCTTTATCTATTGAGTGACTCTGCGCAAGTACATCAGCTTTTTGGTATAAGTTAAAACGAAATTATCTAAGACTATAACAGAGGAAATGCTAACTTAAACATTAACACAGGAACTATGTTAACATAGGTTCACGGAAGAACTGAGAAGGGGTTCATTCTAGGTGTTGTGTGTGGGGGGGGGGGGGGTAAGGAACACCTGTGCCTGATTACCTGGATACGAACCTGGTGTGGTGTGTAAGTTGCGATATAGCACCGTGGGTGTCTGCGAGGGTGTGGGGAGTGTGTTGTCGGGTGTGGGGTGAGTGTGTTCTAGGGGGATGTGTGGTGAGTGTGTTGGTGTGGTGTGGTGTATGTGGTGAGTGTGTGTGTTGCGTGAGTGCTGTGGGTGTGTGTTGTGTATGTGTGATGTGTAATGTGAGTGTGTTGTGACTGTTGTGTTTGGTGACTTTGTTGTGTATTGTGAGTGTGTTTGGTGAGTTTGTTGTGTATTGTGAGTGCGTTGTGACTGTTTGGTGAGTGTGTTGTGTATTGTGAGTGTGTTGTGACTGTGTTGGGTGAGTGTGTTGTGTATTGTGAGTGTGTTGTGACTGTGTTGGGTGAGTGTGTTGTGTATTGTGAGTGTGTTGTGACTGTGTTTGGTGAGTGTGTTGTGACTGTGTTGGGTGAGTGTGTTGTGTATTGTGAGCGTGTTGTGACTGTGTTTGGTGAGTGTGTTGTGACTGTGTTTGGTGAGTGTGTTGTGAGTGCGTTGTGTGTTGTGAGTGTGTTGTGTATTGTAAGATGGGAGATATACAGTGGATTTCTGTATCTTTTCTTTTTCTGTTTCTTTGATCTTTGATTTCTTTACCCTATTCTTTCTCCGCCTGTGTTGTTTTCAATATTTCCTTTACAGTTTCTCTCTCTCTCTCTCTCTCTCTCTCTCTCTCTCTCTCTCTCTCTCTCTCTCTCTCTCTCTCTATTCTTGTCTTTTTATGTTCTTCTGTTCCTCTGTACCTTTTATCTACATGACCCTCCCTCCTCCCTCTCTCTTTCTTTCTCACTCTTTCTCTCTCTCTCTCTCACTCTCTCTCTCTCTCTCTCTCTCTCTCTCTCTCTCTCTCTCTCTGTCTGTCTTTCTCACTATCTCTCTCTGAACTGGTGTACCCTCTTCAACTCTCTCTCTCTCTCTCTCTCTCTCTCTCTCTCTCTTTCTCTCTCTCTTCCCATTTCTCTTTGAAGCTATTCCCTCAATATCTTATTCAGTCTATCCATTTTTTTTTTCTTTTGGTTCATTTCCTCCACCTTCCCATTAGTCTCATATTTTTCCCCCTTTCTTCATTATATTCAGCATCTCAATCTTTCTTTTTTTTGCCCCTTATCTCTTATCACCGGCTTGGGGTAACTTCAGCCAGCCGAAGTCGGACATGGATGGGATGCGTATGATAAGAGCATCAGACAGTGTGTGATAACAGCACCCAGACATTGCATGGTAAGTGTCACACACACACATACACACACACACACACACACAGACACACACAGACACACACACACACACACACACACACACACACACACACAGACACACACACACACACACACAGCGTTCTAACCCCCTTACCTACAGGAGGGGCGAGAACCCATCGAACCCCAACATTCAATCAAAAATACGAAGAAAAAAAGAAAAAGAAAAAAGGGAAATCAAAATTTTCCGTAAATGGGAAATCTTTTTTACTTTGAGGTTTCTTCCTGGGAGAAAGTTTGCCCACTGGCTTCCTTCCTCCTCCTGGTTCCTTCAGCCATCACTTACTTCACTGCTAAGCTTTAACTTCATTGCCCACGTACCTTACTTACCACCTACTTCACTGCCCACTTACCTTACTTAACCACTTACTTCACTGCCCACTTATGTTACTTACCGCTTACTTCACTGCCCACGTACCTTACTTAACCATTTACTTCACTGCCCACTTATGTTACTTACGCTTACTTCACTGCCCACGTACCTTACTTACCACTTACTTCACTGCCCACTTATGTTACTTACCGCTTACTTCACTGCCCACTTATGTTACTTACCGCTTACTTCACTGCCCACGTACCTTACTTAACCATTTACTTCACTGCCCACTTACCTTACTTACGCTTACTTCACTGCCCACTTACCTTACTTACCACTTACTTCACTGCCCACTTATGTAACTTACCGCTTCCTTCACGCATAACTTAACGCATCCGTCACTAGCGCATTAATCACGCACACACTTCATCATCTCCTTCAGTAACTTTATACAGATCACTAACTTCACCGCCAACTAATTTCACCTCTCAACAACTTCACGACCCACTCAGCTTCAATACCCCACTAACTCCTCCCTCGCCTTCAATACCCTAACCACTTTCGCAGCTCGCTTAACTTCACTTCGCACTATCTTCACCTCCCCAGTAACTTCATCAGTACCAAAACTCCCCCTTGACCTATTCGTGCGAGCTCATCCCATACTTCGAAACAGACGAAAGAGAAACACATGAATATTTCAACCATTTCACCAAACATTTTTTTCCCATTATGTGTGTGGCTTCCTAGGCTCCCAAATGTTGACCTTAGGCCACACACACACACACACACACACACACACACACACACATAGGCAAACTGGTGATATTAAGAGATGGGTGGGTGAGTACACATGTGACAGAAGTTTATATAGTATATATATTTCATACGCTCGTCTGATAGCATTTACATCAACACGTTTATTATGAAGTAGAGCATTAGCTCCTAAATGATTATATATATATATATATATTATATATATATATATATATATATATATATATATATATATATATATATATATATATATATATATATATATACACACACAACTGTCGCCCTATATCATCTAAGAGGTTAGAAAAGTTGTATCCCTGGGAAGGGGAACTGAGAAATCAGTCTGTCTTTCATAGGAAGGAACACGCTGACTAGACGCTCTCTCTCTCTCTCTCTCTCTCTCTCTCTCTCTCTCTCTCTCTCTCTCCCCTGGGCAACTCTACCAGGTAACTCCCTTCGAAACAACTCGCACTATTTCCGGGTTTTAGTTCAAAGGGGCAGAGACCTGCCTCTCCCTCCCTCTCTCTGCCTTCCTGTCGGTGTGTGTGTGTGTGTGTGTGTGTGTGTGTGTGTGAGGAGGAGGAGGAGGAGGAGGAGGAGGAGGAGGAGGAAGAGGAGGAGGAGGAGGAGGAGGAGGAGGAGGAGGAGGAGGAGGAGGAAGAGGAGGAGGACCAACAGCTAGGAGCAACGTGTGGACACTTGGTCGTCGGAGACAGCGAGTGACCTACGCTGGTTGGATGAGGGATGGAGGGAAGGGGGAGGGAAGGGGAAAGAGGGGAAGGAGGGGAAAGAGGGGAAGGAGGGGAGTATCACTCGGGCCTCCTAGCTGACTGGCCTCCCTCCCTCACTCCGCTGCTGCTGCTCCAGACTCAACACACAATCACCAGCCCCTGATGGAGACCTGGTCTTTGATCTCGTCGTCCCTCCCTCCCTCCACAGCAGAGGCCAGGGATCTGCAACGAGACAAATGAACGCTTCTCCCTCCTCTCTCTCTCTCTCTCTCTCCTCTCTCTCTCTCTCTCCTCCGCCTCCTCCTCCTCCTCTTCTTCCTCCTTGACCTGCTGAGATCAAAATGCCAAACACAAATCCTGCCACTGATCTCCCAGCAGAAGGAAGCCTGAAGAGAGAGAGAGAGAGAGAGAGAGAGAGAGAGAGAGAGAGAGAGAGAGAGAGAGAGAGAGAGAGAGGAGGTAGGAAGGGACCCAGTCAAGTTTTTCCGGGAAATATCGTGACCCCTTGTGTCCAGGTCTTACAGTAAAACTGTTGCCAAATTACACCTCGTGTATTGATCAGTGATTACAACATTGATCAGGATATTCAGATAACACCTCGTGTATTGATCAGTGATCACAATATTGATCAGTGATTACAACATTGATCAGTGATTACAACATTGATCAGGAAGTTCAGATAACACCTCGTGTATTGATCAATGATCACAACATTGATCAGGAAGTTCAGATAACACCTCGTGTATTGATCAGTGATCACAACATTGATCAGGAAGTTCAGATAACAACTCGTGTATTGATCAGTGATCACAACATTGATCAGGAAGTTCAGATAACAACTCGTGTATTGATCAATGATCACAACATTGATCAGGAAGTTCAGATAACAACTCGTGTATTGATCAGTGATCACAACATTGATCAGGAAGTTCAGATAACACCTCGTGTATTGATCAGTGATTACAACATTGATCAGGAAGTTCAGATAACAACTCGTGTATTGATCAGTGATTACAACATTGATCAGGAAGTTCAGATAACACCTCGTGTATTGATCAGTGATTACAACATTGATCAGGAAGTTCAGATAACAACTCGTGTATTGATCAATGATCACAACATTGATCAGGAAGTTCAGATAACAACTCGTGTATTGATCAGTGATCACAACATTGATCAGGAAGTTCAGATAACAACTCGTGTATTGATCAATGATCACAACATTGATCAGGAAGTTCAGATAACACCTCGTGTATTGATCAGTGATTACAACATTGATCAGGAAGTTCAGATAACAACTCGTGTATTGATCAGTGATTACAACATTGATCAGGAAGTTCAGATAACACCTCGTGTATTGATCAGTGATTACAACATTGATCAGGAAGTTCAGATAACACTTCCGTGTATTGATCAATGATCACAACATTGATCAGGAAGTTCAGATAACACCTCGTGTATTGATCAGAGATTACAACATTGATCAGGAAGTTCAGATAACACTTCCGTGTATTGATCAGTCGTTACACCATTGATCAAGATGTCCAACTTCTGCGAGGGACTAGAAAATATGTAATCAGTCTTTTATCACATAATTACATTGTGTCCTTCGCTCCATCTTCATTACGGGAATTAGACAGAGAATACCATTATACAATTAATTCCTCTCTCTCATCTCGCTCGCTCCACGCGTAGAGATCTCAAGACCGAGAATCTCATATTCTAATCATTCAATTCTTCTCCTTATGGCTTTCAGGATCACGTAGGGTTGTGATGATGATGATCAGCTAGGGTGTGTTGTTGTCACACTGCAAGCGATACGAGGCGATGGGATCTTCATCCGCGTGAGCCACACCATCTCTGATCCTCCTCCTCCATCTCTGATCCTTCTCTTCCTTCTCTAATCCTCCCCCATCTCTGATCCTCTTCCATCTCTGATCCTCCCCCATCTCTGATCCTCGTCCATCTCTGATCCTCGTCCATCTCTGATCCTCGTCCATCTCTGATCCTCGTCCATCTCTGATCCTCCCCATCTCTGATCCTCGTCCATCTCTGATCCTCGTCCATCTCTGATCCTCGTCCATCTCTGATCCTCCTCCATCTCTGATCCTCTTCCATCTCTGATCCTCCTCATCTCTGATCCTCCTCCATCTCTGATCCTCCTCTCTCATCTCTAATCCTCCTCCATCTCTAATCCTCCTCCATCTCTGATCCTCCTCCATCTCTGATCCTCTTCCATCTCTGATCCTCCTCCATCTCTGATCCTCCCCCATCTCTGATCCTCCTCTCTCATCTCTGATCCTCCTCCATCTCTGATCCTCCTCCTCCGCCAGACCCTGTACGTGAGTGGATGAGGACTGGCTCAAAAGAACTGCATTTTTCCACCAAAACTGTTTAACAGGGAGAGAGTAACGGGAGGGAATTTTAAAGTAGGGTGGAGGGTTTCCGGGAGAGAGAGAGAGAGAGAGAGAGAGAGAGAGAGAGAGAGAGAGAGAGAGAGAGAGAGAGAGAGAGAGAGAGAGAGAGAGATCCATCCACCTACCGCACTCTTCAGCGATCCAGAGTGGATCGAGTTTCGTCCCGCAAGTGGATGGCGGATGGATGGATCATCCCCCTCCTTACGCAAGGGATCGAGTCCATCATGACTGACTGCTGTTCGCTCTCTTCCGAAAAAAAATGACCGACGCGAATGACGTCATGCGGACAGCCGATCGGAGCGACCTCATAGGTCTTCGACGACGGGAAATTCAACTGCGTCCGATGCATTATATCTATCTATCTATCTATCTATCTATGATCTTCTATCTCTGCATCTATCATTGACACTAATCCCAATTACCACAGGGCTGAATGCAGTGTACACAACCTCTGGTAATCACAATTACCTTAATTACATCATTAATGACCCCATTAACATCTACTTCAAAACATCTATCGAATACGTTAAATATGACATGGTTAACTTATTACCATTTAACGAGGATATATATTTCATTTCGAGCTAAACCCAGATCACCTCATCCCATTTTCTATACGTTCAAGCGATTTCTCGGAGACGCCTTATATACGTGTGTGGATGTGAGACGGCGATACGACGCTCAGGGAGCTTCGAAGCAGCGGTTCGAGTCCTGTGAATAGGTCCCCAATGGGATCCAGGTATGGGAGGGTAGCAATATAAGGGATGGGGAGAAATGAGTCCTTTATGGAAGACATATTGAATCCTGGGAGACGAAGCGAATCATCCCTCCGTACCCGGGGAATTTTTCCCTCTTTATATATATATACATTATATGTTTTCTAGGTTGTTTCTTGCATTTCTCATATGTATATATATGTATGTGTGTGTGTGTGTATATGTGCGTATGTATGTGTATGTGTGTGTATGTGTATATGTATATATATATGTATATTATCCCTGGGGATAGGGGTGAAAGAATACTTCCCACGTATTCCTCGCGTGTCGTAGAAAGCGACTAGAGGGGACGGGAGCGGGGGGCCAGAAATCCTCCCCTCCTTGTATTAACTTTCTAAAATGGGAAACAGAAGAAGGAGTCACGCGGGGAGTGCTCATCCTCCTCGAAGGCTCAGAGTGGGGTGCCTAAATGTGTGTGGATGTAACCAAGATGTGAAAAAAGGAGAGATAGGTAGTATGTTTGAGGAAAGGAACCTGGATGTTTTGGCTCTGAGTGAAACGAAGCTCAAGGGTAAAGGGGAAGAGTGGTTTGGGAATGTCTGGGGAGTAAAGTCAGGGGTTAGTGAGAGGACAAGAGCAAGGGAAGGAGTAGCAATACTCCTGAAACAGGAATTGTGGGAGTATGTGATAGAGTGTAAGAAAGTAAATTCTCGATTAATATGGGTAAAACTGAAAGTTGATGGAGAGAGGTGGGTGATTATTGGTGCATATGCACCTGGGCATGAGAAGAAAGATCAAGAGAGGCAAGTGTTTTGGGAGCAGCTGAATGAGTGTGTTAGTGGTTTTGATGCACGAGACCGGGTCATAGTGATGGGTGATTTGAATGCAAAGGTGAGTAATGTGGCAGTTGAGGGAATAACTGGTATACATGGGGTGTTCAGTGTTGTAAATGGAAATGGTGAAGAGCTTGTAGATTTATGTGCTGAAAAAGGACTGATGATTGGGAATACCTGGTTTAAAAAGCGAGATATACATAAGTATACTTATGTAAGTAGGAGAGATGGCCAGAGAGCGTTATTGGATTACGTGTTAATTGACAGGCGTGCGAAAGAGAGACTTTTGGATGTTAATGTGCTGAGAGGTGCAACTGGAGGGATGTCTGATCATTATCTTGTGGAGGCTAAGGTGAAGATTTGTATGGGTTTTCAGAAAAGAAGAGTGAATGTTGGGGTGAAGAGGGTGGTGAGAGTAAGTGAGCTTCAGAAGGAGACCTGTGTGAGGAAGTACCAGGAGAGACTGAGTACAGAATGGAAAAAGGTGAGAACAATGGAAGTAAGGGGAGTGGGGGAGGAATGGGATGTATTTAGGGAATCAGTGATGGATTGCGCAAAAGATGCTTGTGGCATGAGAAGAGTGGGAGGTGGGTTGATTAGAAAGGGTAGTGAGTCGTGGGATGAAGAAGTAAGAGTATTAGTGAAAGAGAAGAGAGAGGCATTTGGATGATTTTTGCAGGGAAAAAATGCAATTGAGTGGGAGATGTATAAAAGAAAGAGACAGGAGGTCAAGAGAAAGGTGCAAGAGGTGAAAAAAAAGGGCAAATGAGAGTTGGGGTGAGAGAGTATCATTATATTTTAGGGAGAATAAAAAGATGTTCTGGAAGGAGGTAAATAAAGTGCGTAAGACAAGGGAGCAAATGGGAACTTCAGTGAAGGGCGCAAATGGGGAGGTGATAACAAGTAGTGGTGATGTGAGAAGGAGATGGAGTGAGTATTTTGAAGGTTTGTTGAATGTGTTTGATGATAGAGTGGCAGATATAGGGTGTTTTGGTCGAGGTGGTGTGCAAAGTGAGAGGGTTAGGGAAAATGATTTGGTAAACAGAGAAGAGGTAGTGAAAGCTTTGCGGAAGATGAAAGCCGGCAAGGCAGCAGGTTTGGATGGTATTGCAGTGGAATTTATTAAAAAAGGGGGTGACTGTATTGTTGACTGGTTGGTAAGGTTATTTAATGTATGTATGACTCATGGTGAGGTGCCTGAGGATTGGCGGAATGCGTGCATAGTGCCATTGTACAAAGGCAAAGGGGATAAGAGTGAGTGCTCAAATTACAGAGGTATAAGTTTGTTGAGTATTCCTGGTAAATTATATGGGAGGGTATTGATTGAGAGGGTGAAGGCATGTACAGAGCATCAGATTGGGGAAGAGCAGTGTGGTTTCAGAAGTGGTAGAGGATGTGTGGCTCAGGTGTTTGCTTTGAAGAATGTATGTGAGAAATACTTAGAAAAGCAAATGGATTTGTATGTAGCATTTATGGATCTGGAGAAGGCATATGATAGAGTTGATAGAGATGCTCTGTGGAAGGTATTAAGAATATATGGTGTGGGAGGAAAGTTGTTAGAAGCAGTGAAAAGTTTTTATCGAGGATGTCAGGCATGTGTACGTGTAGGAAGAGAGGAAAGTGATTGGTTCTCAGTGAATGTAGGTTTGCGGCAGGGGTGTGTGATGTCTCCATGGTTGTTTAATTTGTTTATGGATGGGGTTGTTAGGGAGGTAAATGCAAGAGTTTTGGAAAGAGGGGCAAGTATGAAGTCTGTTGGGGATGAGAGAGCTTGGGAAGTGAGTCAGTTGTTGTTCGCTGATGATACAGAGCTGGTGGCTGATTCATGTGAGAAACTGCAGAGGCTGGTGACTGAGTTTGGAAAAGTGTGTGGAAGAAGAAAGTTAAGAGTAAATGTGAATAAGAGCAAGGTTATTAGGTACAGTAGGGTTGAGGGTCAAGTCAATTGGGAGGTGAGTTTGAATGGAGAAAAACTGGAGGAAGTGAAGTGTTTTAGATATCTGGGAGTGGATCTGGCAGCGGATGGAACCATGGAAGCGGAAGTGGATCATAGGGTGGGGGAGGGGGCGAAAATCCTGGGGGCCTTGAAGAATGTGTGGAAGTCGAGAACATTATCTCGGAAAGCAAAAATGGGTATGTTTGAAGGAATAGTGGTTCCAACAATGTTGTATGGTTGCGAGGCGTGGGCTATGGATAGAGTTGTGCGCAGGAGGATGGATGTGCTGGAAATGAGATGTTTGAGGACAATGTGTGGTGTGAGGTGGTTTGATCGAGTAAGTAACGTAAGGGTAAGAGAGATGTGTGGAAATAAAAAGAGCGTGATTGAGAGAGCAGAAGAGGGTGTTTTGAAGTGGTTTGGGCACATGGAGAGGATGAGTGAGGAAAGATTGACCAAGAGGATATATGTGTCGGAGGTGGAGGGAACAAGGAGAAGAGGGAGACCAAATTGGAGGTGGAAAGATGGAGTGAAAAAGATTTTGTGTGATGGGGCCTGAACATGCAGGAGGGTGAAAGGAGGGCAAGGAATAGAGTGAATTGGAGCGATGTGGTATACCGGGGTTGACGTGCTGTCAGTGGATTGAATCAAGGCATGTGAAGCGTCTGGGGTAAACCATGGAAAGCTGTGTAGGTATGTATATTTGCGCGTGTGGACGTATGTACATGTGTATGGGGGGGGGGGGGGGGTTGGGCCATTTCTTTCGTCTGTTTCCTTGCGCTACCTCGCAAACGCGGGAGACAGCGACAAAGTATGAAAAAAAAAAAAAATATATATATATATATATATATATATATATATAATGTAGATCTATCCAAGAATATAACAGACAGATTTCTAAACACCTTGATTGGCTCAGCTCCTATACACGACGGAACGACACACATACACACACACACACACACACACACACACGACTCCCTCCAACTCCACCCCCTCCCTCCTCCCAGCGTGACACGTCGGGCCGGCACAAGGGCTAATTCCTCCTGGTGAGAATTATGGGACACGGGTTCGAATCCCTCGCAGGGCCAGTGTCTGGATTCGCTGGACAGCAACTGCAAATCAGGAGTATCCACTTTGTGTCAATATCTGGTAATTCCTCTGTCTTGCTCGGAAGGATATATCGCTCTAATATATATATATATATATATATATATATATATATATATATATATATATATATATATATATATATATATATATATTATACTTTGTCGCTGTCTCCCGCGGTAGCGAGGTTGCGCAAGGAAACAGACGAACAAATGGGCCAACCCACCCACATACACATGTATATACATAAACGCCCACACACGCACATATACATACCTATACATTTCAACGTATATATACACATACATATACACACAGACATATACATATATACACATGTACATATTCATACATGCTGCCTTCATCCATTCCCGCCGCCACCCCGCCACACTCGAAATGTACCGCGGGGAAAAGACAACAAAGGCCACTCTCGTTCACACTCCAAGTCTCCAGCTGTCATGTGAAATGCTTAGGAATTGTACGTGACGTTCTCAATATCAGATTAATCTGTCAGACACTGGCTGGAACTCCACGCGAGGGAGAGAGAGAGAGAGAGAGGAGAGAGAGAGAGAGAGAGAGAGAGAGAGAGAGAGAGAGAGAGAGAGAGAGAGCTGTGGAACGGTTGAACACTGAACGTTGTGAACCCTGCACCAGACGACACATTTCATGTTACATTGCCGGTAGGGACATCAAACCCTTTTTACATAGCATTACAGAGTAAGTGCTTTTGTGAACTCTAATCATAAATAATATGCATGTTTTCTTTTTTTTATCTAAAGTATTTCTGAACACATTCCATGTAAAGATTTTATATATATATATATATATATATATATATATATATATATATATATATATATATATATATATATATATATATATCATTCATTCATTCATACTATTCGCCATTTCCCGCGTTAGCGAGGTAGCGTTAAGAACAGAGGACTGGGCCTTTGAGGGAATATCCTCACCTGGCCCCCTTCTCTGTTCCTTCTTTTGGAAAAAAAAAAATGAAACACGATAAGTTCCCAAGTGCACTTTCGTGTAATAATCACATCATCAGGGGATATATATATATATATATATATATATATATATATATATATATATATATATATATATATATATATATATATATATATATAAAATCTTTTGTTTATGGATGGGGTTGTTAGGGAGGTGAATGCAAGAGCTTTGGAAAGAGGGGCAAGTATGAAGTCTGTTGGGGATGAGAGAGCTTGGGAAGTGAGTCAGTTGTTGTTCGCTGATGATACAGCGCTGGTGGCTGATTCATGTGAGAAACTGCAGAAGCTGGTGACTGAGTTTGGTAAAGTGTGTGAAAGAAGAAAGTTAAGAGTAAATGTGAATAAGAGCAAGGTTATTAGGTACAGTAGGGTTGAGGGTCAAGTCAATTGGGAGGTGAGTTTGAATGGAGAAAAACTGGAGGAAGTGAAGTGTTTTAGATATCTGGGAGTGGATTTGGCAGCGGATGGAACCATGGAAGCGGAAGTGGATCATAGGGTGGGGGAGGGGGCGAAAATTCTGGGAGCCTTGAAGAATGTGTGGAAGTCGAGAACATTATCTCGGAAAGCAAAAATGGGTATGTTTGAAGGAATAGTGGTTCCAACAATGTTGTATGGTTGCGAGACGTGGGCTATGGATAGAGTTGTGAGCAGGAGGATGGATGTGCTGGAAATGAGATGTTTGAGGACAATATGTGGTGTGAGGTGGTTTGATCGAGTAAGTAACGTAAGGGTAAGAGAGAAGTGTGGAAATAAAAAGAGCGTGGTTGAGAGAGCAGAAGAGGGTGTTTTGAAATGGTTCGGGCACATGGAGAGAATGAGTGAGGAAAGATTGACCAAGAGAATATATATATGTGTCGGAGGTGGAGGGAACGAGGAGAAGAGGGAGACCAAATTGGAGGTGGAAAGATGGAGTGAAAAAGATTTTGTGTGATTGGGGCCTGAACATGAAGGAGGGTGAAAGGAGGGCAAGGAATAGAGTGAATTGGAGCGATGTGGTATACCGGGGTTGACGTGCTGTCAGTGGATTGAATCAAGGCATGTGAAGCGTCTGGGGTAAACCATGGAAAGCTGTGTAGGTATGTATATTTGCGTGTGTGGACGTGTGTATATACATGTGTATGGGGGTGGGTTGAGCCATTTCTTTCGTCTGTTTCCTTGTGCTACCTCGCAAACGCGGGAGACAGCGACAAAAAAAAAATATATATATATATAGTTATCAACTTTCGTCTATCGACACGATCAACACGGGGTAAAAATATGATATACATACAATTCACTAAGGGGGTATTATACGTATTCCATTTCAAAAATAATGTGACAAAGATACAAAATGGCATGACTGAATTGCCATGAAAAAAAAAAAATTCAACTTAATACGTCATGGAAATGAATCATACAAGGATTCTTCATTATACAGTGAATAACATAAAAGGAAGTGTGACCAAAGGCAGGCTAATGGTAAACTAATGGATGTGGCTTTCCCATGGTAAACTGATGGGCGAAGCTTGCTAATAGTTTACCCTGACGTTATAGTTTGTGTATTTCGCTCTATCAATCCAGTGGAGACACCCATTCGCTGTATACCTTACGTATGTATGAAGGCAATATGATCACTCCACAGTGTATATCAATATTCAAAATCCGTATCGTATACTAACATTGTATGATGAACGAATCCAATATGTTACTGTACGGTGTACATCCATGTGCAGACATTACACTTGATGTGTATATTACTGAGCGTATGTAAAGGAATTATTGCGTTGTGTATATACGAGCGTCTGTCCACTGGCTGTCCCGCTGTGTTGTATATCACTGTATGAATCCAATGGGGATTGACCGTATTGCCATTTCCCACCGTTTGGAGAAGCCATATAAAGACGATATATATCTATTAAGAGATTCACGGGAAGTATATAAATAGAAAATTGTGCTTTATGTCACTAAGTGTCTCAGGTTTCGAAGGTGAGGCCCTACACTTCATTTTCTACGGACTTAGAAAACGAGATGTCTTGTTTATCAGTTGAATGAACCTATAATGCTTGTCAGTATATGACGGCTATATCATGAAATATAGCAGAAGTCTCCAAGTATTCTATGTCATCTATCAACGATGTATGTACTTTGAGATCATCTATATCGCATGAGACAAGAAAATAGATTATGAATAGGAAATCAATTTATATACATAAATTTTCAACAAGTTCCTGAAATTTCAGAGTACATCAAACGTTTCTGAAAT
Organism: Panulirus ornatus; assembly: GCF_036320965.1. Classification (NCBI taxonomy): domain Eukaryota; kingdom Metazoa; phylum Arthropoda; class Malacostraca; order Decapoda; family Palinuridae; genus Panulirus; species Panulirus ornatus. The sequence goes on along the minus strand of NC_092238.1, from coordinate 30,508,615 downwards.
ATATTTCACGTAATCATAGTAAAAGAATGAAACTGATAAAAAACACGTCACAAAAAACGATTCAGCAGATTTTTTTTTATAATCATCGTCCAAAAACGTTTGTCAAAGTCAAATAAACGTTGCGGTCAAAGTCAAATAAACGTTGCGGTCAAAAAACGTTCGCGTCAAGTCCAGTCAAAAGATTAACTAAAGAACTTCTGCGCTTAAGTCTTATCTAAGTTACTTTCCGGGGCTTATGACCCATAATCTTCCCATATAACTTTTTTATGGTCACGAAAAAATTTATTTCCGGACATTTCTATACCAATTTGGGTTATGTGATTTCATCTTTTTTTTTTGATCTGTTGTTACTCTTGTTTATTCTTGTTGTTCGAGCTCTGACATGTTTTTCTCTCATGTCCACAATGAGTTCTCATACACACTATTTGTCCCTCACAATCACCCATGAGTCTCTCTGCATCTGTCATATAAACAATATGATTATCAGGTAACTCATAATTTCACCTCATATTCCATCATGGGTCATTATTACTCACACAGACTCGTTCGTGGACAATGATCATGTGTTCACAATACCATTAACTCACACTAATTTAAACTATTCGCCATTTCCCGCATTAGCGAGGTAGCGTTAAGAACAGAGGACTGGGCCTTTTTTGGAATATCCTCTGTTCCTTCTTTCATACTATTCGCCATTTCCCGCATTAGCGAGGTAGCGTTAAGAACAGAGGACTGGGCCTTAGAGGGAATATCCTCACCTGGCCCCCTTCTCTGTTCCTTCTTTTAGAAAATTAAAAAAAAAAAAAAAAAAAAACGAGAGGGGGGAGGGATTACCATTATATATATATATATATATATAAATATAAATATATATAGATATATAATATATATATATATATATCTATTTATATATATAATGTAGATCTATCCAAGAATATAACAGACAGATTTCTAAAAACACATGATGGCTCAGCTCCTTACACGACGGAACGACTACACACCCACACAACACCAATCCTCCAAACCCTCCCCCCCCCCCCCCCCCCCCCCCCCCACCTACCTCCCAGCGTGACACGTCGGGCCGGCACATGGGCTAATTCCTCTTGGTGGAGCTTATGGGGACCACGGCCCCGATTCTGAATCCCTCGCAGGGCCAGTGTCTGGATTCGCTGGACAGCAAATGCAAATCGGAGCATCCAATTTGTGTCAATATCTGTATTCCTCTGTCTGGCTCGGAAGAATATATCGCTCTAATTTATATATATATATCTATATATATATATATATATATTATATATATATTATATATATTATATATATATATTATTCTACTTTGTCGCTGTCTCGCTGGTAGCAGGTTGCGCAAGGAAAAACAGCCGAACAAATGGGCCAAACCCACCACTACACATGTATATACATAAACGCCAACACACGACATATACATACCTATACATTTCAACGTATATATACACATAATTACACACAGAATCTATACATATTATAACTGTACATATTCATACATGCTGCCTTCATTCAATTCCCTCCGCCCCGACACACTCGAATGTACCGCGGGGAAAAGACAACAAAGGCCACTCTGTTCACACTCCAGCCTCCGCTGTCATGTGAAATGTTAGGAATTGTACGTGGCCGTCTCAATATCCGATTAATCTGTCAGACCTGGCTGGAACTCCCGGCGACGAGAGAGAGAGAGAGAGGAGAGAAGAGAGAAGCGAGAGTTGAGAAGAAGAGAGAGAGATAGAGAGAGAGAGAGAGAGAGCTGTGGAAAAAACGGTTGAACACTGAACTTGAAAGGTTTGTGAACCCTGACCAGACTGACACATTTCTGTTACATTGCCAGTAAAGGACATCAAACCTTTTTACAAAGCATTACAGAGAAAGTGCTTTGTGAACTCTAATCATAAATAATATGCATGTTTTCTTTTTTTTTATCTAAAGTATTTCTGAACAATACCATGTAAAGATTATATATATATGTTATATATTATATAATATATATTATATATATATATAATAATATATATATATATATATTATATATATATATATATATTCCTGGGCGATAGGGGGAGAAAGGAATACTTCCCACGTATTCCCTGCCGTGATGTAGAAGGGACTGAAAAGGGGGTGGGATGCGGGGGGGCTGGAAATCCTCCCCTCTCTATTTTTTTTTTAAGTTTCCAAAAGAGGAACAGAGAAGGGGGCCAGGTGGGATATTCCCTAAGGCCAGTCCTCTGGTCTTAACGCAACCTCGCTAATGCGGGAAATGGCGATAGTTTGAAAGAAATATATATATATATAAATATATATATTATATAATATATATATATATTATATATAGTTTATATATATTATTATATATATTCCCTATGAGTCCACGGGGAAAATGAAAACCCGATTCAGTTCCCAAGTTGACTTTCGTGTAATAATCAATCATCTGGAGACACCAACACACCCACATATTCAAATACAAAGCTCCATTCAGCCAGGATCGACCTGGGACCCTTGTGGCAAGCGGGGCAGCATGCTAACCGCTAGGCTAAGGGACTGTATAATAGGAAACAACTATTCGAAATACTAAGTACTCGAATACCCTTCGTCTCACTATGGTGAGCAACGGGTATTCGAGTACTTAGTATTTCGAATAGTTGTTTCCTATTATACAGTCCCTTAGCCTGGCGGTTAGCATGCCTGCCTCTTGCACAAGGGGTCCCAGGTTCGATCCTGGCTGATGGAGCTTTGTATGTTCTATGAAGGTGCGCGTTCATATACACTTTATTCGTATACATATATATATATATATATACATATATATATATATATATATATATATATATATAGTTATCAACTTTCGTCTATCGACACGATCAACACGGGGTAAAAATATGATATACATACAATTCACTACGGGGTATTATACGTATTCCATTTCAAAAATAATGTGACAAAGATACAAAATTGCATGACTGAATTGCCATGAAAAAAAAAAAAATTCAACTTAATACGTCATGGAAATGAATCATACAAGGATTCTTCATTATACAGTGAATAACATAAAAGGAAGTGTGACCAAAGGCAGGCTAATGGTAAACTAATGGATGTCGCTTTCCCATGGTAAACTGATGGGCGAAGCTTGCTAATAGTTTACCCTGACGTTATAGTTTGTGTATTTCGCTCTATCAATCCAGTGGAGACACCCATTCGCTGTATACCTTACGTATGTATGAAGGCAATATGATCACTCCACAGTGTATATCAATATTCAAAATCCGTATCGTATACTAACATTGTATGATGAACGAATCCAATATGTTACTGTACGGTGTACATCCATGTGCAGACATTACACTTGATGTGTATATTACTGAGCGTATGTAAAGGAATTATTGCGTTGTGTATATACGAGCGTCTGTCCACTGGCTGTCCCGCTGTGTTGTATATCACTGTATGAATCCAATGGGAATTGACCGTATTGCCATTTCCCACCGTTTGGAGAAGTCATATAAAGACGATATATATCTGTTAAGAGGCGTGATGTATATAAATCGAAAATTGTGCTTTATGTCACTAAGTGTCTCAGGTTTCGAAGGTGAGGACCTACACTTCATTTTCTACGGACTTAGAAAACGAGGTCTCGTTTATCAGTTGAATGAACCTATAATGCTTGTCAGTATATGACGGCTATATCATGAAATATAGCAGAAGTCTCCAAGTATTCTATGTCATCTATCAACGATATATGTAGTTTGAGATCATCTATATCGCATGAGACAAGAAAATAGATTATGAATAGGAAATCAATTTATATACATAAATTTTCAACAAGTTCCTGAAATTTCAGAGTACATCAAACGTTTCTGAAATATATTTCACGTAATCATAGTAAAAGAATGAAACTGATAAAAAACACGTCACAAAAAACGATTCAGCTGATTCTTTTTATTATCATCGTCCAAAAACGTTTGTCAAAGTCAAATAAACGTTGCGGTCAAAGTCAAATAAACGTTGCGGTCAAAAAACGTTCACGTCAAGTCCAGTCAAAAGATTAACTAAAGAACTTCTGCGCTTAAGTCTTATCTAAGTTACTTTCCGGGGCTTATGACCCATAATCTTCCCATATAACTTTTTTTATGGTCACGAAAAAATTTATTTCCGGACATTTCTATACCAATTTGGGTTATGTGATTTCATCTTTTTTTTTTTTGATCTGTTGTTACTCTTGTTTATTCTTGTTGTTCGAGCTCTGACATGTTTTTCTCTCATGTCCACAATGAGTTCTCATACACACTATTTGTCCCTCACAATCATCCATGAGTCTCTCTGCATCTGTCATATAAACAATATGATTATCAGGTAACTCATAATTTCACCTCATATTCCATCATGGGTCATTATTACTCACACAGACTCGTTCATGGACAATGATCATGTGTTCACAATACCATTAACTCACACTAATTTAAACTATTCGCCATTTCCCGCATTAGCGAGGTAGCGTTAAGAACAGAGGACTGGGCCTTTTTTGGAATATCCTCTGTTCCTTCTTTCATACTATTCGCCATTTCCCGCATTAGCGAGGTAGCGTTAAGAACAGAGGACTGGGCCTTAGAGGGAATATCCTCACCTGGCCCCCTTCTCTGTTCCTTCTTTTAGAAAATTAAAAAAAAAAAAAAAAAAAAAAACGAGAGGGGAGGATTTCCAGCCCCCCGCTCCCTCCCCTTTTAGTCGCCTTCTACGACACGCAGGGAATACGTGGGAAGTATTCTCTCCTTGCATACATACATCTTCCTCAAGAAGTCCAACAACAATCGCCCTCAATGTATATAAATTCCTATATACATTTCTGAATGCGACTCACCTCCACAAGGGAGCGCCAGAGCCCCACAACCTAACCTAACCAAAACATTTCCCATCATTACTCAACTTTACAACTATATTCCCGTTCAAAACTCGACCCTATTTCCCCCGCCACTCTCTTGCTCCCACCGGATATTACTGCCTTAGCCATGCCATTCCAACACCCTAAAAAAAAAAATGTATATTAAAGTGTGTATGTGTATTTTATTTCCCCCTCGCGCGTGTGTGTGTGTGTGTGTGTGTGTGTGTGTGTGTGTGTGTGGCATAATCAGTTTATGTTATCAATGAGACCCCGGAAATAAATTTCGTAATGAACCAAAGTATTTGATTAGAAAAAAAAAAAGAGAAAAAAATGTGTCATAAAGTCAAAATTGGAGTCACTTATTAGCAACGTGGGGGAAAAAAAATAAAAAATAATTCAAAGTGTTTTGAAAAGACAGTCACAATCAGACTTCTGTCTTTATCTTACACTCGACAGGCGCGTTTGAGGGAGAGAGAGGGAAAAAAAAGGGGAGGGGAAAAAAGGGGAAAGAAAGAGGGGGAAAATACTGTTTCACATAGAGGGAAAAAACCAAGTATGGGGATAATATTATGAGGGAGGGAGAGCCCAGCCTGGCAGGTTCCAACAACGTCTGGTATCGATGGCTACCGGCCACAGGGGCGTAAGCGCCAGGTGACGCGAGCAGCGGCACACACACACACACACACACACACACATTGTCTCCGCTTGATCTCTCTCTATACATCTCCTACTGTCTACTTTCGTCTCTGTCTGTCTGTCTGTCTGTCTGTCTCTCTCTCTCTCTCTCTCTCTCTCTGTCAGTCTGTCTGTCTGTCTCTCTCTCTCTTTGTAACGTCTTTATCTCATTAATCTCTCCTTACCTCTCTCTCTCTCTCTCTCTCTCTCTCTCTCTCTCTCTCTCTCTCTCTCTCTCTCTCTATCTTTGTCTATAACGTCTTTATCTCTTTAATCTCTCCTTACCCCCCTCTCTCTCTTTGTCTATAACGTCTTTATCTCTTTAATCTCTCCTTACCTCTCTCTCTCTCTCTCTCTCTCTCTCTCTCTCTCTCTCTCTCTCTCTCTCTCTCACTTACCTACCTTTGTTTCTCACTGTCTTTGTTCACTTTCTCTCTCTCTCTCTCTCTCTCTCTCTCTCTCTCTCTCTCTCTCTCTTACCATCTCTCACGGTCTCTTTTGTTTGTCTTTGTTTTGGTAGTTTCCTTCTTTCTCCTCGTACTCTCTCTCTCTCTCTCTCTCTCTCTCTCTCTCTCTCTCTCTCTCTCTCTCTCTCGCTCTCTCTCTCTCTCTCTCACAGGCCCCTCCCCGGACAGAGCCGATCTCGTGGGTCGTACACCGGCCGCCCTTCAATTTCCGGGAGTGTTGGAAGGGGGGGGGGAGGGGCTGGGGGAGGAGGAGGAGGAAGAGGAGGAGGAGGAGGAGGAGGAGGAGGAGGAGGAGGAGGAGGAGGAGGAGGGAAGGGTGTGGAGGGAAGGGTGTGGAGGGAAGGATGTGGAGGGAAGGGTGTGGTTGCAGTCGATAGTCGTCCTTGGGCAGAGTCACAGGTCCAGGTCCGGCTGGTCCAGGGCGACGACGTTCAGGTCCCGGTCCAGGTCCAGGAACGAGCGTCTGGTCCAGCATTAGGTCCAGATCCAGGTCAGGTCTAGCCTTAGGTCCAGGTCCAGGTCAGGACCAGTGTTAGGTCCAGGTCCAGATCCAGGTCAGGTCTAAGCTTAGGTCCAGGTCCAGGTCAGGACCAGTGTCGGGTCCAGGTCCAGATCGTGGTCAGGTCTAGCCTTAGGACTAGGTCCAGGTCAGGACCACCAGGTCCAGGTCCAGATCCAGGTCAGGTCTAAGCTTAGGTCCAGGTCCAGGACCAGTGTTAGGTCCAGGTCCAGATCCAGGTCAGGTCTAAGCTTAGGTCCAGGTCCAGGTCAGGTCTAAGCTTAGGTCCAGGTCCAGGTCCATGTCCTCGCTCAGGTACAAATCCAAGCACAAAGGACGAATTCCTAAAAATGCATCGTTCCCTCCCCCAAAATATCACGTCGACTTCACAAAATCCTCTTCAAGGCAGAAAATAAATACATCTTCACAACTAAAAGACTCGATAAAGAATAAAACAAAATATACTGTCCATGATCTAATGTATTTCACGTCACAGAGTAAATTATTCTGAGCCAAAATCTTTCGTAACTTTATAGAGAGATGCGTACCTAAAGGTCGTGTGATCATCAATAAAGACAAAATAAAAAACTGGACTTGGGCGATAATCACTGGAGGAATAAAGCCGTCAATAAATAACACATCGTTAATAAAGAACACAGGAGCGTTCTGATGAACACACACACGCGCACACACACGAACACACACACACACACACACACACACACACACACACATACAACATCCGCCTGGAAGAAAAATAAATTTCCAGTAATTAGCGTTATTTGACAGTCAATAAATAACACATCGTTAATAAAGAACACAGGAGCGTTCTGATGAACATACACACACACACACACACACACACGCACACACACACACACAGACAAGATCCACCTGGAAGAAAAATATATTTCCAGTAATTAGCGAGCGATATCTAAGCGGTCTGGCGTTCCCAGGACGACAGCCGACTTCAAGCACGGCCAAAATGCCTGGCTATAAATACCCACCCCCGACCATCCTGGGAGGAGAAGAAACGCATGTGGTATGTGTCCTAGCTATGAGGCCTAGCACTGAGGGAGATGCATGTGGTATGTGTCCTAGCTATGAGGCCTAGCACTGAGGGAGGCGCATGTGGTATGTGTCCTAGCTATGAGGCCTAGCACTGAGGGAGATGCATGTGGTATGTGTCCTAGCTATGAGGCCTAGCACTGAGGGAGATGCATGTGGTATGTGTCCTAGCCATGAGGCCTAGCACTGAGGGAGGCGCATGTGGTATGTGTCCTAGCTATGAGGCCTAGCACTGAGGGAGGCGCATGTGGTATGTGTCCTAGCTATGAGGCCTAGCACTGAGGGAGACGCATGTGGTATGTGTCCTAGCCATGAGGCCTAGCACTGAGGGAGACGCATGTGGTATGTGTCCTAGCTATGAGGCCTAGCACTGAGGGAGGCGCATGTGGTATGTGTCCTAGCTATGAGGCCTAGCACTGAGGGAGGCGCATGTGGTATGTGTCCTAGCTATGAGGCCTAGCACTGAGGGAGATGCATGTGGTATGTGTCCTAGCTATGAGGCCTAGCACTGAGGGAGGCGCATGTGGTATGTGTCCTAGCTATGAGGCCTAGCACTGAGGGAGATGCATGTGGTATGTGTCCTAGCTATGAGGCCTAGCACTGAGGGAGGCGCATGTGGTATGTGTCCTAGCTATGAGGCCTAGCACTGAGGGAGGCGCATGTGGTATGTGTCCTAGCCATGAGGCCTAGCACTGAGGGTGATGCATGTGGTATGTGTCCTAGCTATGAGGCCTAGCACTGAGGGAGGCGCATGTGGTATGTGTCCTAGCTATGAGGCCTAGCACTGAGGGAGGCGCATGTGGTATGTGTCCTAGCCATGAGGCCTAGCACTGAGGGAGGCGCATGTGGTATGTGTCCTAGCTATGAGGCCTAGCACTGAGGGAGGCGCATGTGGTATGTGTCCTAGCCATGAGGCCTAGCACTGAGGGAGATGCATGTGGTATGTGTCCTAGCTATGAGGCCTAGCACTGAGGGAGGCGCATGTGGTATGTGTCCTAGCTATGAGGCCTAGCACTGAGGGAGGCGCATGTGGTATGTGTCCTAGCCATGAGGCCTAGCACTGAGGGAGGCGCATGTGGTATGTGTCCTAGCTATGAGGCCTAGCACTGAGGGAGATGCATGTGGTATGTGTCCTAGCCATGAGGCCTAGCACTGAGGGAGATGCATGTGGTATGTGTCCTAGCCATGAGGCCTAGCACTGAGGGAGGCGCATGTGGTATGTGTCCTAGCTATGAGGCCTAGCACTGAGGGAGACGCATGTGGTATGTGTCCTAGCCATGAGGCCTAGCACTGAGGGAGGCGCATGTGGTATGTGTCCTAGCCATGAGGCCTAGCACTGAGGGAGGCGCATGTGGTATGTGTCCTAGCCATGAGGCCTAGCACTGAGGGAGATGCATGTGGTATGTGTCCTAGCTATGAGGCCTAGCACTGAGGGAGGCGCATGTGGTATGTGTCCTAGCCATGAGGCCTAGCACTGAGGGAGGCGCATGTGGTATGTGTCCTAGCCATGAGGCCTAGCACTGAGGGAGGCGCATGTGGTATGTGTCCTAGCCATGAGGCCTAGCACTGAGGGAGATGCATGTGGTATGTGTCCTAGCTATGAGGCC
>NC_092238.1:30444402-30496902 GCF_036320965.1 Panulirus ornatus | reverse complement strand
CATACCCACACAGAGACACACACACACACACACACACACACACACACACATACACACACACACACACACACACACACACACACATACAGACACATACACACACAGACACACACACATACACACACAGAGACACACACAGACACACACACATACACACACAGACACACACACATACACACACAGACACACACAGAGACACACAGACACACAAGAGGTTATTTAGTCTCGAAGTCTTATGAAAAATGACTCATCGGGAGGAGTCCGGATGAGAGAAAGTCCTTGGCGACTCCTGCGAGTCACGGGGGCGAGGGACTCTCGTGGAGGAAGAGGGTCAGGGGGTCGTTGAGAGGGAACATAACTCACCGAGGGAGTTGTCGTAAGCGTTGATGTGCTCCGACGTCATGAACTGGTGGACGAGGGTCGTCTTGCCCACGCCCGGGGCGCCCAGCATCACGACCCTGTACGGCGTCGTCATCTCCGACGCCGACGACGCCTGCGACGAGGCGGCCGACGAGGCTGCGGACGTGGCCAGGGAGCAGGGGTGCGACCAGGCGCAGCCATCGGTGCTGGGGGAGGAAGGAAGCAGGAGGGTCGTTAGTAGTCAGGGGTGGTATTACTACTCCTAAGGGTGGTTCAGGGTCGTTAGTGAGTGAGGGGCGGCGGTGGTGGCGGAACCCACTGCCGAGGTGGTTCAGGGGTCCAGTCGTTGTGGCAAGGGCGCCCACTGCTGAGGTGGGTTATGATGCTCTTAGTGGCAAGGGCGCGCGCCCACTGCTGAGGTGGGTTATGATGCTCTTAGTGGCAAGGGCGCCCACTGCTGAGGTGGGTTATGATGCTCTTAGTGGCAAGGGCGCCCACTGCTGAGGCGGAGGAAGGGGAGGAAGCGATAACAGGGGAAGGGTGTGCACTCACTCAGGCAGGGGAGAGTGAGGTGAGGGGGGAGAAGAAGACACACACACACACACAACACACACAGGAGAGAGTCGAGAGAGGGAGGGAGGGAGCGAGCGAGCGAGGGAAGGAGGGAGGGAAGGTGGGTATGTTTGTGGTAAGGGAGGGAGAGAGCGAGCAAGGGTGTAATGCTGAAGTTCTACCACCAGGTGAGGGGGCTCGGTAATACCAAGGGAGACATCTACTACACCAAGGGCGCGTGACAAATGCACTAGAAGGGAGAAGATTCTTCTTCGTTGTCGTCGCTGCTCGGGGACGTACTCCGTGTGAAGGGGAAGACGAGGGAGGGAGTCAGGATAGGTCTCATTTGTGAGGGAAGGAGGAGGAGGAGGAGGAGGAGGAGGAGGAGGAGGAGGAAGAGGGGAGGGGGGTATTAATAATAAAGGGTGAAAGGGAGGACAGAAAGGGAGGGGGAGGGGAAAGGAGGGTAACATGCTCGTCAGTGGGGAGGGAGAGAGGAGGGCTCGTGCTTATTGTGGTGGCGTTATTATGTAAGGGGGTATTAATAACGCTGGTGAGTGTGGAGGGGAGAGGGGTAGAGGGGGGGGGGGGTTGTTAGGGTTGGGTCAAAGAGCTTCCATTTTCTGTTGACATGTTGTCTCATGCTGATATGTACTGTAATCAACATCCACAGCACTGAAACACACCACTGTCAACATCCACAGCATTGAAACACACCACTGTCAACATCCACAGCATTGAAACACCCCACTGTCAACATCCACAGCATTGAAACACACCACTGTCAACATCCACAGTATTGAAACACACCACTGTCAACATCCACAGCATTGAAACACACCACTGTCAACATCCACAGCATTGAAACACACCACTGTCAACATCCACAGCATTGAAACACCCCACTGTCAACATCCACAGCATTGAAACACACCACTGTCAACATCCACAGTATTGAAACACACGACTGTCAACATCCACAGCATTGAAACACACCACTGTCAACATCCACAGCATTGAAACACATCACTTCCAACATCCACAGCATTAAAACACACCACTGTTAACATCCACAGCATTGAAACACACCACTGTCAACATCCACAGCATTGAAACACCACTGTCAACATCCACAGCATTGAAACACACCACTGTCAACATCCACAGCATTGAAACACACCACTGTCAACACCCACAGCATTGAAACACACCACTGTCAACATCCACAGCATTGAAACACACCACTGTCAACCTCCACAGCATTGAAACACACCACTGTCAACACCCACAGCATTGAAACACACCACTGTCAACATCCACAGCATTGAAACACCCCACTGTCAACATCCACAGCATTGAAACACACCAATGACAACATCCACAGCATTAAAACACACCATTCAACACCCACAGCATTGAAACACACCACTGTCAACATCCACAGCATTGAAACACACCAATGACAACATCCACAGCATTAAAACACACCATTCAACATCCACAACATTGAAACACACCACTGTCAACATCCACAACATTGAAACACACCAATGACAACATCCACAGCATTGAAACACACCACTGTCAACATCCACAGCATTGAAACACACCAATGACAACATCCACAGCATTAAAACACACCATTCAACACCCACAGCATTGAAACACACCACTGTTAACATCCACAGCATTGAAACACACCATTCAACACCCACAGCATTGGAACACACGAGCGTCAACATCCACAGCATTGAAACACACCACTGTCAACATCCACAGCATTGAAACACACCAATGACAACATCCACAGCATTAAAACACACCATTCAACACCCACAGCATTGAAACACACGACTGTCAACATCCACAGCATTGAAACATACCATTCAACATCCACAGCATTGAAACACACGAGCGTCAACATCCACAGCATCAAAATACTACTATTAAGTTTCGCATCACAGAAAGGCAGGCAACCCTTCCTCAACCCTCACGACACTGAAACCCATTATTCCCGACTTCCATAACACCGAACTGCACAATTTCAACTTGGCAAACACCAGGAGGCAATATTTTTCCAACTTATCACACCACAGAAGTACAGTATACTAAAAATGATTGCTTGACTCTTTCTTTTTTCTTTATATCGGCTTTATGTCCATCGACTGCCGGGGTCATTCACTCACGCATTTCGTACACAGGAAAAGAAAGAATTTGGTTATTCATACGAACATATTTGATACCATAGAGATTCATCCCTGGGGATAGGGGAGAAAGTATACTTCCCACGTATTCCCTGCGTGTCGTAGAAGGCGACTAAAAGGGGAGGGAGCGGGGGGCTGGAAATCCTTCCCTCTGTTTATTTTTTCTTTTTTAATTTTCCAAAAGAAAGAACAGAGAAGGGGGCCAGGTGAGGACATATCCTCAAAGGCTCAGTCCTCTGTTCTTAACGCTACCTCGCCAACGCGGGAAATGGCGAATAGTATGAAAAGAGATTCTCAGTACATAGAGACTCCCCCCCCCCCCCCCCATTTGTGTATGGCGGTGGATGGAGATAAAGCCACGAAAGCCTTTGTTGATTGGAAGGAGCGGTGGGTGGGGAAGAAGGAGCGGTGAGGGAAGGAAAGGTTAGGTTTTAGGAGCTGAAGAATTCGGGAGGAAGGTTTTTCTTTCATTGGAGAGGTTTCTGAGGGAGCGTGGAGGGGGAGAGGAGAAAGCTTAGAGAGAGAGAGAGAGAGAGAGAGAGAGAGAGAGAGAGAGAGAGAGAGAGAGAGAGAGAGAGAGAGAGAGAGAGAGAGAGAGAGAGGAAAGTAGGTCTTCGGGCTGGACTCCCAAGTGTTTCCAGTGTTGGCTGAGAGGCAAGGACCACGTCAACATCCCAGTGTCTTCACATTCCAGGTCTTGATCCTGCTTGTGTGGTGTGGTAGCGCCACGTACACACGGTGACATGAAATGGCTCTCTCACTCCTCTCTCACACACAGACACACACGTCCAGAACATCTCACACAACATGATGCTCGCGGTGGATAATGACATAATCGCAACGGACACCCACTGATGGTGGTGGGTGGCGGCCCCGGCCCCCAACCCGCCCCGCCCCGCCCCGCCCCGCCGCTCCCCAGGCACTCACGACTGACGCAGTGAAACCACTTTAAATAAAGGGCGAGAGTCTCCTCCTCCTCCCTGGCCGTCGCTGTGATTGCTACCGCTAACACTTGAGGACCCGGGGAAATGGCTTGATGACAGAGGTCACACTCAACCATTATGTCATGGTAACAATTATTGATTGAGAAGTGTGTGTGTGTGTGTATATATATATATATATATATATATATATATATATATATATATATATATATATATATATATATATAAGGCTAAACAGGCGTTGAGATAGATAGATAGATAGATAGATAGATAGAGAGAGAGAGAGAGAGAGAGAGAGAGAGAGAGAGAGAGAGAGAGAGAGAGAGAGAGAGAGAGAGAGAGAGAGAGAGAGAGAGAGAGAACACTTCGTGGGTACTCTACTTGTTCTTAGTGAGCCACTCGTAGGCTACATCTCTTAAAGTGTAGCAATAAAACAATATATATATATATATATATATATATATATATATATATATATATATATATATATATATATATATATATATATATATATATATATAAAAGAAATAAGCCCGTATCTTCTTTCCTAATATTCTATGTTTAAACTCGTACATCTTGGCTCGTAGGGATGATGCTACAATCCTCACCGTCCCTCCGCCATAACCAGACACAACTGGATGATCACTTACCACCAAACTATGGAAGGTGACCAAGAAAACGGGAATTTTGAGCTACCCCAAGAAAACGGGAATTTTGAGCTAACCCATTTTCTGCGGAATCTAATAATACTTTAGATAAATTTCGAAATGATCTATGGATCTGGTCTTAAGTGTTTTTGTATGCAGATTAATGCCTTAGACGTTCTAGTGGGCCAATACCTCTTACAAAGGACCATAGTCTCTGTCAAGTACAAGAAGAGTAACATACGATACTTCCCGGAAAAAAAAAAAAAATTCAGTTGCCCTGTGAATGCAGAATATATCAAATTTCTTTTCAATAGTAATTCAACGCCATTATCTTTATTTTCTGATGACAAGCCGCCCTGCATCTGGTGTGCAGAGACGAAATGTAATGATAGTAATGCCAACGTTTACGTGAAGAACGAATAATAAAACAGAATAGTACGGAAGAGAGTGATTGTATTGGAAATGAAACATTCGAGGATAAAAGGAGGATTCATCGAGTCAAAAAAAAGAAAGAAAAATAATAAGATAAAGGCGAGGAGGTGTGGCAGTAAGAAAAAGTAATGTTGAAAGAGTTCAAGAAGATGCACTGAAATGGTTTGGACATATGGAGAGGATGAGTGTAGAGGGACTTACTACCTGTGTCATGTGAGGGAGGTGGAATGAGAAAGAAGAAGAGAGAAGCCGAGGACACGATGGAAGGATGAGGTTAAAGATGCTTTTTTTGAGCTACCGGCGCCTGAACATGGAAGAGGAAGTGAGACGTGCATGGGACAAAGAAAGTCAATTGGAGTGATGTGGTACACACACATATATATATATATATATACATGATGTGGAGGGAAGGGATAGAACCGCCTATCCCCATCCCCTTCCAATCTGTAACAGCTGAGGAAGGGAACAAAGCAAAGAATTTTTTCCTCAAAAAGATACTGTTGACAATGGTACCGAGTTAAAGAACGAACCCAGCCAGGTTTGAATTTTGGGCGTGGCACTCGGCCTATGGCCAACCCAGCCGTTCATCCTCCCCTCGGGGCTGGTCGATCAATAGATGTCTGGCTTAGGCTGGTGTGTGTGTGTGTGTGTGTGTGTGTGTGTGTGTGTGTGTGTGTGTGTGTGTGTGTGTGCTCACATACACATAAGAGTAAAGACATGGTACACTGATACAAGGTTAAGAGACGGGGCAACATGAATGTAAACTCTTCTTACAACACACACACACACACACACACACACACGGGGCCTCCGTGGTTAGTGTTACTAACCACGAGTCAGTACTGGCTGACCAGGCGTCGGGGCCTTCATGGGTTCGAATCCCTGGCGTAGGAGACGGCTCAGTACCATAAAAATCACTCACTATTTCGCGAAAAACCTACCTCCCTCAAGGCCATCTTCGGACACCTATGCCACTTTCCTCTCTTAACGAAACCCGACATCAAATTTCACTCTGGCCTCCACTATGTCACACACATCCCACCAGCTACCCCCTCTCGCCATACTCAGACCCAACTTACACTTACACGCCCACTTATATACTTAAGAATGCACGTGTTCACGAACCACGTACGACCAGTCAACGCTGACACCACACCACACAACTCGAGGGCCTATTCCCAACTCTCCTTCGCACCAGGGGGAGGACCTCTCCCAATGCCCCTTGATCGTAACTTCAATGGTCATTCTTACGTTCAGATCCCCCTAGCAACGAGAGTCGATCCCTTGTCTGCACATCGCCGAAGCACTCGCTCCGTTCCCAGAGTGCGCTCCTTCGGCCACTCGATCTCACTAGCTGTGGGTGGAGAGATACGCGCTAGGAACCACCAATCAATCTCTCTCTCTCTCTCTCTCTCTCTCTCTCTCTCTCTCTCTCTCTCTCTCTCTCTCTCTCGTCATCTACTTTCATCCTAAGCCAACACCGCGACCGAGGTCGCTTGGGGTCATATCCGCGCGCGCGCGCGCCCACCACACCACGACAACGATCCCTCAAGTCAGTCATTCCTCATCAGGGGTTCGTCTCACTCACCCGAGATCTTACTCCCCGAAGCATTCCAGAACCCCTCTCACCTCACTCCCATCCGGAGCATCGTTTTCCTCTCTCTCTCTCTCTCTCTCTCTCTCTCTCTCTCTCTCTCTCTCTCTCTCTCCATTCTTGTCGTGTGGTCACCAGTGGCCTCGCGCGACGAGACACGCCTTTTCCGGACCTCCCTCCCAGACCACATCCGCGCTTGATCCTCCTCCTCCTTGCCGCTGTGAGCAGAATGTGATGATACGAGAGAGAGAGAGAGAGAGAGAGAGAGAGAGAGAGAGAGAGAGAGAGAGAGAGAGAGAGAGAGAGAGAGATGAGATTAGAGAGTTACAGTGACATAAGACCTCACGTCGAACAATTACAAACGACTTGGTACCATTCGTCATACACAAAGAGGATCAGAAACTGAACCTTGGGTTCGTATGACGAGACACCCCCGCAGATCATGAGAGAGACATATATATCTGTCTAATTTCCCCACTCTTTATAAAGAGAAGCAACCTCACCTATATCGACAATCCATGACAGATCTGAACGTGCTGTGGTTAGTGTTGCATATTCATGATGTGAACGCGCCCGCCCGCCCCCCCGCCAGCCCTGATGACACCTAAATTGCCCTGACTTTGTCAAATTACGAAAAAAAAAAAAGAAAAAGCAAAAGAAAAAAAAACATTAAAACGGCAAAATTGTGTGGGCCGGACCCTGATTTTCGTTTTTTGAAGGATGGGCATTAAAATTTAATCCCGTCCTAATTATGGAGGAAAATACGATAAATTGCTACCACTGGATTTGGAGAAGAGATTATGTTATGTGCGCACTACGACACCTTTACGTTGTTGTGATGCGCACATGCGTCTGTCACCAGCACACTCATTAATGCTGGTGACAGACACACTGGTGCACTGGGACCTGGTTCACTCCTCTTTTTAGAGCTCTCTCTCTCTCTCTCTCTCTCTCTCTCTCTCTCTCTCTCTCTCTCTCTCTCTCTCTCTCTCTATCCCCTCTCGTTTTTAGTTTTCCTAAAGAAGGAACAGAGAAGCGGGCCAAGTGAGGATATTCCCTCAAAGGCTCAGTCCTCTGTTCTTAACGCTACCTTGCTAACTCGGGAAATGGCAATTCTCAAGGTGCCACATCCAATGTACCGAAACCACAGCTCCTTATCCACATCCAGGTCAGACAGACCTGTCTATGGTCTTCCCCCCCTCCCACCACCTCCGGCTGCTTTACACATTTCAGTTCACTCTATCCCGTGCATGCCTTTCACCCTCCTGCATTTTCAGGCCTTCAGAGCACTGAAAATCTATTTGAACCCCTTCCTTCTCCTCTCCAATTTGGTCTCCCCCCCCCATTCTCCTTATCCCGTCCACTTCTGACAAATATATATATATCCTCTTTGTCGACCTCTCCTCACTCATTCTCTCCGCACGTCCAAACCCCGTTAGCACACCCTCTCCAGCTCTCTCATACTCCCTGTTCTTATCACCTCTCTCTCTCTCTCTCTCTCTCTCTCTCTCTCTCTCTCTCTCTCTCTCTTACACTTCTATTACTAACCAGATCAAACCACCTCACATGACCTCAATCATTTCATTTCCAGCACTTCCACCCTCCTCCCCCTAACATCCCCATCTATACATAGCCCATGCCTCCTCGCACCCACAGAAACATCGGTGGAAACCCAAGACGTCTATAACTCGAACTAATTAGATTAACTTCTTCCACCTCTTCATTTCCGATAATTCTCCCTCCCAAAAAAAGAAGAAAAAAAAAAGAGATATTTCCTACCGTTGAGCGAACTTAGATCTCGCTATATCAACTTTTCCTACAAAAAAAAGAAGGAAAAAAAAAAAAAGGTTCTTGCAATTATCGGGAAACGAGTAAATATGTGAGTCTGAGCAAGACAGACAATAAAGATCATAATTTTCACTAAAAACTGATCCTACTTCCGGCGTCTCAACCCTCTCGTTTCTTGCTCTGTTCCAATAATGTTTCTTGCTAATAAATCAATGTTCGCCTGAAACGTCCTTTATTTTACTCTTTAACCCTTGATCTTTTTTTACTTATCCAGTTTCTTTTTGCGTTTTCTTTGCGATTTATGGAAGTGGTAAGTATTTATGTTCCCTTCGGTTTTCTTTTCGTAGTTTTCTTGACCTAAAACCAGTGCAGACTGAGACCTCCCCCTCCATACTTTATCGCCGTTTACCGCGTTATCGGGGTAGCGCTAGGAACAGACGGAGAAAGGCCGTAGCCGCTCACATCCATTCTCCAGCTGTCATGTGTAATGCACCGAAACTACATCCCCCTATCCACATCCAGGTCCTACAGACCTTTCCATGCTTCCCCTTGGTCGCTTCATATGCGCGGGCTGAGTCCACTGACAGCGCGTCGACCCCGGTATACCACATCGTTCCAATACACTCTATCCCGTGCACGTCTTTCACTCTCTAATTTAGTTCCCAAGCTTCTCCTTGTACCCTCCACCTCTGACACATATATCCTGTGTCAAACTCTCCTCAATCTCTCCGTATGTCCAAACAATATCAACACGCCCTCTTCCCCTCCCTGAACCAAAACCTTTTCATTACCACACCCCCTCTCTCTTACCCTTTCATTACTTGATTATACTGTCCACAAACATTTCATTTCCAACACTTCCACCTTCCTCCGGCACATCCTTATCCTATATAACCCATGTCTCGCATGCACACAACGTTGTTGTACAACACCTTCAAACATAATCATTTTCACTCCCTAATACTGACCTCTTCATTCTACACATTCTTCACTGCTCCTAAATTACCCCTCTCCCTCACCCATCCTTCCGCTTCCACGGTTCCATTGGCAAGCCATGTCCACTCCCAGGTATCTCAAACACTTCATTTCCTCCAAAATGTTCTCCAATTCACGACTCACATCTCAACCAACCTGTCCCTCCAGCAGGCCATGTTTCACACACGGTGATTCCATTCCATCAAGTTGCCTCCAGCCGAGGAAAATGGGTACGTGTGTCCTTTAATGAATCGTTTCGATTCCTCGCTCGTCATCGCCCTGAACCATCGTCACCTGAGCATTCAAAACTCGACATATACCGCGTGGATTTCCACAGCAAGAGTCCTCTTACATACGAACGAAATCGGTACGTCGTAAAAGGACGTCGATTTCGTAACTTGTCCCTGTGGTTACCATTGGTGCACCACAGGGCGTGCGTGACGGACGTCCCACCCCACGAAGTTTCGTCTCAAACGCTGTGGTTCGAAGGCTTCCCCAAGCTTCGCCATTCAAGAAATCGTTACACTAGTTCTCATATACATGTGAAGTTACAAAATTCTATTCGTCGATGTAAGATAGAGAGAAACACTCGCTCACCTCTTCCCCCATAACCTAACCTAATCTAACCTAACCTAACCTAACTTAAGGCAGGCTGTAACTTGAGGTAGGCTGAGTTGGCCTCTTGTCTGGTTTAGTTCGTTTTTTTTGTATATTATACGTGAGAAATTCTTCATATCGAGTCCCATCTATCTTTTCTGAGCTTGACAGACTTTCTCCAGCTTGTAGAGCTGACGATAAGATTAAAAAATACGAGAGAGTCACTGCCTCTGGTGGATTAGAAGCTATGTACTCTGGTGAATGTCTAATCTTTGGCATCACTTCAACTGTCCAGTGAAGTCATGAAAAAGAAAGAAGGAATGAAAGAAGAGATTGGTTAGATAGCAAACGAGAAGTAAACACTGTCTAACTACGGTTGTATGTGCAAACATAATGATGATTAAAAACAAAAGTACTTTTAAACAATATTCTATTAATCGAGAGAACCGAATTCACACGCTCACCCAAATGGAATGAGATATTTACATAGTCGACCGATTTATGCAACGGACGACAGGCGTTAATTTGCATATACAAAACAAGTACTCAACCCTTTATTTCCATATTTCAAAATGCATCGCCGGCTCAACGCAATATTTCACTGAGTTACATAATCGAAGTATGAATCCAAAGTAGGTACATCGGCACATCGGTTGAAGGTATATATATATATATATATATATATACGTAATTCAATGCCAGGACTCATATGGGAATTTCAGTAACATTTTCAACGCATGAAATTACATCCAGCGAGTTTCCCTTCCCTTACGCGTACCGGGCAGCAACACAAGGCAATCCCACTGTTATATAAAGTTCAAAATCACATTAGTGGTCAAGGTGAGCCTGGGGGCTGAACACGGCGAGAATTAGCCGAGGTAAATGGAAGGAAAATGAAGTTGTCAAAACTGAATTGCATAACGCATGATTATACACAGGACAATGGGTCTCTCTCTCTCTCTCTCTCTCTCTCTCTCTCTCTCTCTCTCTCTCTCTCTCTCTCTCTCTCTCTACTCTCTTCTCTCTCGCTCTCCATCCCGTTCTTCATTCATTGTTCACCCCATTTTCTATGTCCATCTCTCCTATCGCTGAAGAAAACGGTTGCCCACCTCTCAAGAGGACTGATAAGAAAACCACAACGTCCACTTCCAAAAAAAGAGAAAAAAAAAGAAAAACGAGAGAAAATATGGGACGAAAACGCACTTGGAAACCTCTCTGTGTCCACCATGTAAAGGAGGCAATCCTTTTCCATTTCATTTAATGAAATGTAGCTCATATAAACAAACTTGATGTTAATAACAAGATAACCTGCATTTGTATAGAAGACTTCGCTTCGTTCGAGGGAATAATAACACTCTCAAAACCATGTTAAGTTCGAGTTCGTACCCTCCACTCACCCGCCAGGGTCGAGTCTGCTGCCTACTACAACGGACGACCAACGCTTCTCGTTAGCCTTGCGTAACAACACGAATATCTCCATCAGGGTGGACGACCAACGCTTCTCGTTAGCCGTGCGTGAGGCAACACGAATATCCACATCAGGGTGGCTGGCGACCCCCGTCGTCGTCTTCTGACCTCGTCCCACTGGGTTGAACACCAAAATTGTGGGTTTTTTCCTTCAGTAATGTCTTTGTAACTTCCATTTAACAACGTGAGTCACATACGCCAATTTTTGTTTCTCACACCAAAAAATATTTTGTTGTTGAGTACATATTTGTGGAGTGTTTACATTCTTTTTCTTTAGAACGCTGTATATTGCAGCTCTGTAAGGTAATATTCATCGTATGAATGACCAGGGAATAGTTACAACCTCACACACACACACACACACACACACACACACACAAAAGAAACCCGTTTTCTATACGTTCACCGGAAACCATTATATTTCGGCATCTCTTTTTCTTTTCTTTTAAAGAAAACGGACGAATCCTTTCCCTTTATGGATATGCGTTGCCCGCTGAGGTATGAGAAAGAGATTGGTGTGTATGTCGTTATAGGGAAATCATGTGTGGGGAAAGGACGAACATGATTCACAAACCGTGAGGCACAAATATTCCTTTAGCAAAGCCATGTTTTTTGTTTTTCGTGGAGAAAAAAATGTTTTGATAAGCAGGATCACGTGGTATCTATCTATCTATCTATCTATCTATCTGTCTATCTCTCTCTCTCTCTCTCTCTCTCTCTCTCTCTCTCTCTCTCTCTCTATATATATATATATATATATATATATATATATATTATCCCTGGGGATAGGGGATTAAGAATACTTCCCACGTATTCCCTGCGTGTCGTAGAAGGCGACTAAAAGGGGAGGGAGCGGGTGGCTGGAAATCTTCCCCTCTCGTTTTTTTTCTTTTTTAATTTTCCAAAAGAAGGAACAGAGAAGGGGGCCAAGTGAGGATATTCCCTCAAAGGCCCAGTCCTCTGTTCTCAACGCTACCTCGCTAATGCGGGAAATGGCGAATAGTATGAAAGAAAGAAAGCCTTTTCTTTTTCTGGTGCACTTAGTGTCTTTTTTCTCGGGGCTTCAGCAAGGGTGAAACTCGACAGGTTATAGTTATCTAAAATCGACCTAGTTTGCGTAACGAATGGTCTTGTGTTGCCCCCCCCCCACAAAAAAGGTTGTTGTCATTGATCATATGTTTGCATAATGAGGAACGTATATGAGCGAGCCAGGTCGACCAACTACAATGAAGTCGTTGATAGGTTCCTGCCTTCCAATTGGGGTCGTGGCTAATGATGTGAGTTTTAAATGTGTCCTGGTTTAACGAAGCTGAGTCTAACGAACTGGGAGTGTGGGGGGGGGTTTAACGAGCAAAGGGTAAAGGGACAGGGATGTGACAGGGGTTTACTAGATGACTATCTGCTCTCCCAGGGATGGGTTGTCTGTCTAGCCGGCCCCCCTCTCTCTCTCACGTGACCCCCTCCTTCCCCTTCCAGTGATGGAAGAGGTGGGCCCCTCTTCCCTCATCCACAGTAATGGGAGAGTCAGCTCTTCTTCTTCCAGTGATGGGAGAGCCTTCTCCTCTTCCGGTGATGGGAGAGTTGGCCCTCCCTCTCCCACAGTAATGGGAGAGTCACCTCTTCTTCTTCCAGTGATGGGAGAGCCTTCTCCTCTTCCGGTGATGGGAGAGTTGGCCCTCCCTCTCCCACAGTAATGGGAGAGTCAGCTCTTCTTCTTCCAGGGATGGGAGAGCCTTCTCTTCCGGTGATGGGAGAGTTGGCTCCTCTTCCAGGACCAGCTCCTCTCCTAGTGATGGGAGAGTTGGCCCTCCCTCTCCCACAGTAATGGGAGAGTCAGCTCTTCTTCTTCCAGTGATGGGAAAATCTACTCCTCTCCTAGTGATGGGAGAGTTGGCCCCTCTTCCAGGACCAGCTCCTCTCCCAGTGATGGGAGAGTTGTCCCTCCCTCTCCCACAGTAATGGGAGAGTCAGCTGTTCTTCCAGTGATGGGAAAGCCTTCTCCTCTCCGGTGATGGGAGAGTTGGCTCCTCTTCCAGGACCAGCTCTTCTCCTAGTGATGGGAGAGTTGGCTCTCCCTCTCCCACAGTAATGGGAGAGTCACCTCTTCTTCTTCCAGTGATGGGAAAGCCTACTCCTCTTCCGGTGATGGGAGAGTTGGCTCCTCTTCCAGGACCAGCTCCTCTCCTAGTAATGGGAGAGTTGGCTCTCCCTCTCCCACAGTAATGGGAGAGTCAGCTCTTCTTCCAGTGATGGGAAAACTTACTCCTCTCCCAGTGATGGGAGAGTTGGCTCCTCTTCCAGGACCAGCTCCTCTCCCAGTGATGGGAGAGTTGGCTCTCCCTCTCCCACAGTAATGGGAGAGTCACCTCTTCTTCTTCCAGTGATGGGAGAGCCTTCTCCTCTTCCGGTGATGGGAGATTTGGCTCCTCTTCCAGGACCAGCTCCTCTCCCAGTGATGGGAGAGTTGGCCCTCCCTCTCCCACAGTAATGGCCATCGTTTATCCTGACTCCCAGTATCTGCCTAAATCACTGTTGGCGAGAGAGAGAGAGAGAGAGAGAGAGAGAGAGAGAGAGAGAGAGAGAGAGAGAGAGAGAGAGACGGGCACATCAAGCCTGGCCCAAGCGACATGAGGGCATAGGGCCGGAGTTCCTGTGATGGATGGACGGGGACTGAGGCATTAAAGCCGTCGAGGGTATAACATTATCTGTGCCGGGTTTCCCAACGCCCATGTTCGCTCAGTGTGGAAGTGCGAAGATTAAAGCGAAACACGTTTCACTCATTTCCCTAAATTGTAAATTGATCGATGTCTATTGAAAATAAAAATATATATATATATATATATCTATATCTATCTATATACATCCCTTTAACGTATCCTCGGATCAGAAGATAGCAAAAGCTATATCAATCCTGGATTATAAGTAAGGCTAAATTAATCCTGGAATATAGCTAACGGTTTATATAAATCCTTGAATGCAGTAAAGCTATACTGTCTCTATAATGTAGCTAAAGCTATATCATGCCTGGAATATAGCTAAAGCTATATTAATCCTATTATACAGCTAAAGCTATGTCACGGCTAATACAGCTAAAGGTATATCAATCCTATAATACAGCTAAAGCTATATTAACCCTATAATACAGCTAAAGCTATATTAACCCTATAATACAGCTAAAGTTATATCAATCCTATCATACAGCTAAAGCTATATCAATCCTATCATACAGCTAAAGCTATATTAACCCTATAATACAGCTAAAGCTATATTAACCCTATAATACAGCTAAAGCTATATTAACCCTATAATACAGCTAAAGCTATATTAACCCTATAATACAGCTAAAGCTATATCAATCGTATAATGCAGCTAAAGCTATATCAATCCTATAATATAGCTAAAGGTATATCAATCCTATTATACAGTTATAGCTATATTAATCCCACTATACAGCTAAAGCTATATCAACCCTATCATACAGCTAAAGCTATATTAACCCTATCCTACAGCTCAAGCTATATTAAACCTATAATACAGCTAAAGCTATAATAATCCTATTATCCAGATCAAGCTATATCAATGCAGTCTGGTGTCACAGCGATACACGTTCGTATTGATCCTTGTAACACATCAGTCACGACTGAGCACTTGCGTCTGACGTAAACACACCGTGCGAACACCGCCACCGTCGCAAGAGCGTGGCCGGCAGCCACGACCGTACACGTCGTAGAGAGGGACGACCGTACGTGCGACCACTCTACGTAGATACTCGAGGGTACGACCAGAGGTGTCGTCGTCGTGCGATATACCCGAGAGAAGCGACGACCAGACGAGTCGCGCGACCATTTTCGATACCCGAGAGAAGCGACGACCAGAGGTGTCGTACGACAACGGCAAATACCCCATAGTTACGCTCAGACGGACGACCACTGCGTACAACCTGAGCTACGACCCCTACGGACACCCAGACCTACTACGACCGCAGGTACGACCCCCTGCGGACACCTAGAGCTACTTACGACCGCAGGTACGACCCCTACGGACACCTAGAGTTACTTACGACCGCAGGTACGACCCGTACGGACACCTAGAAGTACTTACGACCGCAGGTACGACCCCTACGGACACCTAGAAGTACTTACGACTGCAGGTACGACCCGTACGGACACCTAGAGTTACTTACGACCGCAGGTCCAACCCGTACGGACACCTAGAGCTACTACGACCGCAGGTACGACCCGTACGGACACCCAGAGCTACTACGACTGCAGGTACGACCCCTACGGACACCCAGAGCTACTACGACTGCAGGTACGACCCCTACGGACACCCAGAGCTACTATGACCGCAGGTACGACCCCTACGGACACCTAGAGCTACTACGACTGCAGGTACGACCCCCTGCGGACACCTAGAGCTACTTACGACCGCAGGTACGACCCGTACGGACACCTAGAGCTGCTACGACCGCAGGTACGACCCGTACGGACACCTAGAAGTACTTACGACCGCAGGTACGACCCCTACGGACACCTAAAAGTACTTACGACCGCAGGTACGACCATTGCGGACACCTAGAGCTATTTACGACCGCAGGTACGAGCCGTATGGACACCCAGAGCTACTACGACCGCAGGTACGACCCCTACGGACACCTAGAGCTACTACGACTGCAGGTACGACCCCCTGCGGACACCTAGAGCTACTTACGACCGCAGGTACGACCCGTACGGACACCTAGAGCTGCTACGACCCCCTGCGGACACCTAGAGCTAGTACGACCGCAGGTACGACCATTGCGGACTCCCAGAGCTACTTACGACCGCAGGTACGACCCCTACGGACACCTAGAGCTACTTACGACCGCAGGTACGACCCCTACGGACACCTAGAGCTACATACGACCGCAGGTACGACCCCTACGGACACCTAGAGCTACTTACGACCGCAGGTACGACCCCTACGGACACCTAGAAGTACTTACGACCGCAGGTACGACCCCTACGGACACCTAGAAGTACTTACGACCGCAGGTACGACCCCTACGGACACCTAGAAGTACTTACGACCGCAGGTACGACCCCTACGGACACCTAGAGCTACATACGACCGCAGGTACGACCCGTACGGACACCCAGAGCTACTACGACCGCATGTACGACCCCTGCGGACTACTACGACCGCATGTACGACCCGTACGGACACCTAGAGCTACTTACGACCGCAGGTACGACCCCCTTCGGACCCCGAGATGGCAGAGAGGGGTCGTTGGCCTGTGGCATCTCCCTCCCTCCTTCTCTGACCGTCCGTGGAGACCCACTGTACGACCAGACTGGGACCAGAACGACTCTGGGCGACGTAACCTCCCATCAGTCGTACCCACAAGGGGGGAGGGCACCACAACGCTGCAATTTAGCACGACAAGAGTCGCAGTGTCGCCCCTCTCCAGAAATCCCCCCCCCCCCCCTTAACTAGACCAGGAAATGCTCCGGTCACACACACACACACACACACACACACACACACACACACACACACACACACCTTCTCGCGTCTCGTCCTGGCTTTAGCCACTTTAGCCACTGCCACGACCAACTCATGTCTCCGAACTGTTTAAAAACAAACAAACAAAAAAAAAAAAGATGAAATGACCCACTTGGTGATGTTGGTGAGCTAAGTCAGTGTGTGTGTGTGTGTGTGTGTGTGTGTGTGTGTGTGTGTGTGTGTGATAGCGTTTCGTCTGTGTTGACGACGTAACCTCTGGTTCCGACGTTCGCTAGCCCGACTTCCGTCAACGGGAAGGGAGGTTACCCTTAAGCACGAGCGGTTGACCCGTGCGTGTCCGTAATGGCGTCGTGACCTTTGACCTGAGAGTGAAGTGTCAGGTCTTAATTCCAAAAAAAAAAAAAAAAGGTCATACCATCTTAAGAGGTTTTACTTTAACCCTTCGTCTCTTCGTTGTATATCAACTGACTGTTATATTTCTCTCTTGTGTCTCCCCTGATGATGTGATTATTACACGAAAGTGCACTTGGGAACTTATCGTGTTTCAATTTCCCCGTGGACTCATGGGAATATCTTGATCACGCTCAAAATTTTTGTGATCCTTTCCAATATATATATATATATATATATATATATATATATATATATATATATATATATATATATATATTCCTATGAGTCCACGGGGTAAATGAAACACGAAAAGTTCCCAAGTGCACTTTCGTGTAATAATCAACTGACTGTTATAGTTCTCTCTTGTGTCTCCCCTGATGATGTGATTATTACACGAAAGTGCACTTGGGAACTTATCGCGTTTCATTTTCCCCGTGGACTTATAGGAATATCTTGATCCTTTCCAATATATACATACATATATATATATATATATATATATATATATATATATATATATATATATATATATCATGTAATAGGAATATCTTGAATCGTTATCTTGGTCGACCACAATGTCCTCCGTGGGGTTTAATAGGGCCGGAGTTAATCGAGAATAATCCAATACTTCTTCTCTCAAGGGTTTGAGGATTACGGCAAATCCCGACTTAGCTGATCGATAAGTAATCAACCTGCCCCCCCCCCCCCCCCCCAAATCCACCGGGGGAACCGATGCTGTCCCCTGAGTGTGGGGGTATTAAGCCTCCTCCCGTTTTCTATGCGGGATGACACCCATAGGTTCGGTCACAGCAGGTGTAGGTGAGGGGGGAGGGAAGGTCATCAGTGGTTCCTCCTCAGTGGATTCTTGTTTGTTTCTCCTCAGTGGCCACCTGTTTCTCCTCAGTGGCCTCTTGTTCTTCCTCAGTGGCCACTTGTTTCTCCTCAGTGGCCACCTGTTTCTCCTCAGTGGACTCTTGCTCCTCCTCAGTGGCCACCTGTTTCTCCTCAGTGGACTCTTGTTTCTCCTCAGTGGCCTCCTGTTCCTCCTCAGTGGCCACTTGTTCCTCCTCAGTGGCCACCTGTTCCTCCTCAGTGGCCACTTGTTTCTCCTCAGTGGCAACCTGTTTCTCCTCAGTGGCAACCTGTTTCTCCTCAGTGGCCACTTGTTCCTCTTCAGTGGCCACCTGTTCCTCCTCAGTGGACACATATTCCTCCTCAGTGGCCACCTGTTTCTCCTCAGTGGCCACCTGTTTCTCCTTAGTGGCCTCCTGTTCCTCCTCAGTGGCCACCTGTTTCTCCTTAGTGGCCTCCTGTTCCTCCTCAGTGGCCGCTTATTCCTCCTCAGTGGCCACTGGTGGTCCCTCTTCTGCGGCCCACTTGCTCCACCCCAGTGGTGTCTAGTTACCCCCTAGAGTGGTCTGAGGGACTTCTCTAGTGGCCAGTGATTCATCCTCAGTGGACACTCTGTGTCCTTAGCGGCCGATTCGTTCCTCCTCAGTGGTGTCCGGTTTCTCTTCAGTGGTAATGCGGTTCCTCCTTAAAGCGATCCTTTCGATCCCATCCTCTATGATTAAGGAGAGGGGCAACTTGTAATGATTTTACCACTTTTTTTCTTATACTGTTCGCCATTTCCCGCGTTAGCGAGGTAGCGTTAAGAACAGAAGACTGAGCCTTTGAGGGAATATCCTCACTTGGCCCCCTTCTCTGTTCCTTGTTTTGGAAAATCAAAAACGTGAGGGGAGGATTTTCAGCCCCCCCGCTCCCTCCCCTTTTAGTCGCCTTCTACGACACGCAGGGAATACGTGGCAAGTATTCTTTCTCCCCTATCCCCAGGGATAGAAATTTACCATTACATTGATTAATATCATAATTACTACAAGAATGTATTCATGTGTCTCATACTTTCTATGATAACTTTTAAAAACCAGGAGTGCTAAGAATATGGCCTTAAACATGTTTTGGAAATCGTCGGGTTTTTTTTAGCTGCTAAGAATTTCAAGCGTAAATTCATTTTTTTTCCTGGATTAATTGAAAACATATATGTTGGTAGAGTCTAATGCTTGCGTAACTGAAAATAAAAACAGCTCAGTATTTATGTTGCAAGTTAGGTATGTACTCATGACTCAAAATTCGAGAGAAAAACCTTTTTTATTCCAAGAGAAACTTTTTATTTTTGCAGTAAACAAAAATAAAAACTTTGTTAATTTTTTTTATCTATGTTTTACTACAGCGTATTTTCCATTGTGCGATTATATGAGTCTAAACAGCTGTCAGACTTTTCAACTTGAAAAAAGTTTTCAAAGTCGTTCGAGCTCAAGAATAAAAAAAAGTTAGTATGACCCATTTTCTTTCAAAAACTTCATCTACGTTAACAATGAATTTTGATACTTCTAAGTTTCTATTAATTTTTCGCTTTCTGGCTTCATGACACTGAATCACAGATCATTAAATCTAAGAACACGTGCCTTATATATGGAATTTCTTAATTTCTAAAGAAGGAAATCAACACACACACACACACACACACACACACACACACACACACACCCGCTGAACAAACACATTCACAAAGACGTAAGTCACCTGGTTCGATGGTCTTTTGAAATCATCAACAACCAGGGTCATCAAAACCATTAACGGTAAATTATAATAACGTATTCAACACTGTGAATATTATCTTCACATATTAAGAATCAATCTAAAAACACACATACAACCTTCTTTTGTATATACACCATCTTCACGAAATCCATTAATATACCTTGGGAACTGATGAACCTAAGAGATATTTTGGGTTTCAAGTTATGGCAAAAAAAGAAAGTTGTTATGAAATTGATGGTGTGGATTCTTGTACCACTATGCAAATTTATCTTTCAGTGTAAACACGACCTTTACTTCAATCCCTCTATCTTCACAACCAAGGTATCGTTCCAGGAATGAATAAAGATATAAACGCCAAAAAGGAGGAAAGGAAAAAAAAAGTGATTTAGCGTTACATATGAAGCTTAACTTTAAAACTTAAGCTTTTGATACCGAATGCTTAAGCTTTTGATACCGAATGCTTAATCAAGTTTAGCTCATGCCAAGCATAACAAAAACACAATGACACAGAAAACTACAGCACATTTCGATTTATCTCCCCCCGCCGGCGACATTTTGAGATACGAATTTCTACATACAGAAATATTCATGTATACAGCACACTGGATTTTACGAGATATGTCCAACGGTGTCGAGGCGCGTGTCGTTCCGATATAACAAATCGTTTCGATGCACCGTTCCTCCAGAAGAGGCAAAGCCAACAATATATATATATATATATACATATACATATATATATACAATTACACTGAGCATGTATTCCATCTCATTTCATTTCCTATAGCTACCTACATTCTAATATGGAAAATAACAATCATTTTGAACATCAAAACTGAAGACTCTTATACTTCGTCAATATTAATATTTTCTACTATTTATGGTACGGGTTGTGGCCAGGACTCCAACCTAATGGCCTTCTAAATGTTGAATCTAGCAACATCAATTTCCCCGCTGCGTTTCCAGCCCGCAAACCTCACACTTAAATGTCTTATGAGAAATTCCTGTCACACTAGAAGGGACACGATACGTCCGGGAGAGACATGTCCATGATGCAGAATTAGAGATTCATGAACGATACATAAAGAAAAAAAAAGAATATATATATATATATATATATATACACGCGGGAGTTTGGAATATATTCCGATATTTTCACTCGTTTTCTTTACGCCCTTGATCCGTCCGTCTAGGCCAGTCTCCCCCTCTCCCAGCTGGAGACGCCAACATGGACATCGCCTGCACTCAGCCACTGGCGCACGGGAGAGGAGAAACCATACAGAGGAACACATGCTGGAGGATGCCTCTCTCTCTCTCTCTCTCTCTCTCTCTCTCTCTCTCTCCCTCCCTCCCTCCCTCTCTCTCTCTCTCCTCTCTCTCTCTCTCTCTCTCTCTCTCTCTCTCTCTCGCCCAAGGGGAATAAACCATGAAGGGGTCTTCCCGCTCCCAGGGCGTATTCCCACACTGCTCGTAATGAATGTTGCACGCGAGCGCCCACAGAGATGTTCGCTGGGACCGTAAGACGCTAGCGTGGTTCTTGACTTGAGGCAATATTCAAACGGGTGTGGATCTTTGACATATGGAGAGTCAGCAACTTCCATCTGTGTATGTTTTCAAAAATGATTAAAGTTTCCCCCTCGATCATTTCTCTATTTTCTTATTAATTTAAGAGTTATCGGAATTTCTAATCCTCCTCCTGGTGAAGAAGTATATTGATACATATCCATTTCCGTGAAAAATATAGCATCAGTAACGTACTAAGCAAAGACCATGTATGTAATGAGAGCGAGTGTAATGTAATCATTACCTGAAGAATGTGTTCAGAGTAGTCGACTGGTCATTTCATTGATAATGACTGTTTTAACAACCGTGGTTGTTAAGAGGCCAAAAAACCCAAGGAACCAGCCAACAGGAGTCGAGAAATATTCATTTTACAGGCCTGTTATAAACATTATATACTATATAAATACTACATAGCATATATATTGTACATACAGACAAAAAAGGCCACGTTCGTTAACACTCAGTCTCTAGCTGTCATGTGTAATGCACCGAAACCACAGCTCCTTAATTCACTGAAGAAAAATATGGGGTGAACTTAAATAGTGTTTTCCCTTTACGAAACTTATTCTTAATAGATAGCGCGTTCCTTACATAAACATGAAACAGTTTATAAAGAATTTTCCAGCGTAAAAGGATACTTTCATTGTAAAAAGATATACTCGAATAATTCTGTCGAAGGAGGCGAACCAGTTTAGATTTTTCACGGAATAAATAGGTTACCAGACCTTCCTTGTGTTATAATGCTACCACGGGAAATGGGAAATCTATGGCGACCTTTGTTCTGTGTGAAGGTTTTAAAGAGAAGTGGGTTGGTTTACACGATTAATATACAGAACCAAGAAATTGTATCAGTTTCCCTAAATGTACACATGTAAACACTTAAGGCGTCGAAAGCAGAACACACACCAACACACACACACACCCACCCACACACACACACACACTCACACACACACACACACACACACACACCCACCCACACACACACACACTAGTGAAGCAGAAGAGATGGAATATCTTATAAAACGCTCTTGACCTGAGAACGATATTTAGAATCCTCAGGTTTACACCCTCTGCAATATCTATAATACCTTCCACGACATTTAAAAAAACACCCTCTGCAACGTATATGTAACACACTCTTCGCAACATATGCAACGCCCTCTGCAACACCTCATCCCCGACGAAGCGGACCGGGAACAAGCCACAGTGTTTCAAACCTCCTCCCAACACATCCACTCCCAGGGTGAGGGGCTGATCCTCCCTCACTCTCTGACAAGGATCTAAAATTTTGAGTGTACACTTACTCCTGTGAGGCGGTGCTGCTTCTCCCTCGTCTTCGACCGCAAGACTACTGGAGTGTATTCTTCCTCGTCTTTTCCTGACGTGTTGTGCATCTCGGTATACAATTTTTTTTTCCCTAGGGACGTTTAAATTTCGCGCTTCTTTCCTTTAGTTCCACACGCGGGGTTTCTCCCCTCGAAGCTGTTCTAGTCCACGATACATTACGACCTGATTATCATCTTCCACTGCGGTCATTGCCTCTTTATCTGTCCTCGACCTCCATGGCTGCCTCTTTATCTGTCCTCGACCTCCATGGCTGTCTCGTTATCTTGTCCTCGTCCTCCACGGCTGCCTCGTATTATTGTCCTCGACCTCCATGACTGCCTTGTATCTCGTCCTCGACCTCCATGGCTGCCTTGTATCTCGTCCTCGTCCTCGTCCTCCCTGTCTGCCTCGTATTATCGTCCTCGACCTCCACGGCTGCCTTGTATCTTGTCCTCGTCCTCCACGGCTGCCTTGTATATCGTCCTCGTCCTCCATAGCTGCCTCTCATCCGTCCTCATCCTCAACCCTCTATGTTCACGAGCGTCCTTTTGGTAACCATCATGTAAATTAAGTAGCCTTCTGCAGAGAACTAGTCTTCTATCATTTTCCTTTTGTTTTGGGCTTAACTCAGTGGTTATGTTTTTACGGACAGCTTCCACAGTAATTAATCATATGGCCATGATTAGGGCATTCACTTTGTTTGTGCCGTGTCAGCGAACACACCAGACAGACAGACACACACTCAGTGGCGTTCGTAAAAGTCATAATGTGTGGAATCAGTCGCCACTGGATTTAGAACTAATGTTTTTTTCCGTCGCAATCGTTGAACTCTTCTCACACCAAAGGGGCTCGCTAATATACCTGTCCAGAGAGAGAGAGAGAGAGAGAGAGAGAGAGAGAGAGAGAGAGAGAGAGAGAGAGAGAGAGAGAGAGAGAGAGAGAGAGAGACCTTCGCCCCGTCGCACTGTTGTGTTCAACCCATCACATAGGGGGAGGAGACCTGGCTCGTCCCGTCAATATTGTTCGTCCCTCCATCACAGAGGGAGGGGGGCCTTGGTTCGTCCCTGCATAGTGTGTGTGTGGGATTCGCCCCAACACAGAAGGAGGAGACCTGGTTCGTTCCGCCACGGCGTGGTGAAGCAGGAGTCGGGCAGGTTGTCATCCATATTCGCCGACGACAGAGAACAACACGAGAGAAGAATCTATTGACATCCCAGCTACAGGGAGGCCCTCCTCCTACCAAACACCGGTCTCGATGGTACACCTCGTTGTGGCTCTTCGTGTTTCACCTCTTCGGGAAAAGGCATATCGCTGTGGGCTTACACCATGTAGTACAGGGGGTTTCGATACCGTTTTCCGGGAAAGGCAACAGGGATGATCTGCAGTTAACGTACATCAAGGCTCTCTCATTGGGTCAAGAACCCCCCCACACTCACTTGCCCAGATCTCCGAGGGTAAGGACACCCAAGTCTCTCCTACGAGACACCACACCCTACGGATGTGGCCGGACGTGTTGTTGAAAAGTCGTGGGTTTCGCTTTCCTGCTTATGTCGAGCTCTTCCTCCAGCGAAGACTAGCTAGTATCTTCAGGATCGCCTGGTCCTGCGAGGGGGGGGGGGGGGAGGTTGGAAGAACGCCCCCTGGAGCTACTGTCGAAGATAACAAGCGTCCCCACTGGTTAAATAGCGGGGACCCAACGCGATCATACGTCTGATAGAACGGCTTAGTTCGGGTCACTCATGGAATGACCCCATGTTCCACGGTGGTTCGGACTGAATTGAATATTCACACACTATGTTTCCTAATTATTCCCGTGGTTCATATGACGCATATGGTCTGGTTCAATTGACCGGCGGTGTGGGGACGCAAATCATAGACATACCCGATGCTGTCTAACTTTCTGTATAGCTTGATCTACACGGACGTGGATCCTCGTATCGTAAATCACTACATAAACGCTCGGAGGTGAACTCAACTCTAAATACAGAGTTCAGAATATGAACTCGTACTGCTCAAATGGTGATTAAGGTTTCTTAAAACGTTACTGAATACAGAGTTCAGAATATGAACTCGTACCGCTCAAATGGTGATTAGGGTTTCTTAAAACGTTACTGAATACAGAGTTCAGAATATGAACTCGTACCGCTCAAATGGTGATTAGGGTTTCTTAAAACGTTACTGAATACAGAGTTCAGAATATGAACTCGTATTGCTCAAAGGGTGATTAGGGTTTCAGAAAAAGTTACTGAATACAGAGTTCAGAATATGAACTCGTACTGCTCAAATGGTGATTAGGGTTTCTTAAAAAGTTACTGAATACAGAGTTCAGAATATGAACTCGTACCGCTCAAATGGTGATTAGGGTTTCTTAAAAAGTTACTGAATACAGAGTTCAGAATATGAACTCGTACCGCTCAAATGGTGATTAGGGTTTCTTAAAACGTTACTGAATACAGAGTTCAGAATATGAACTCGTACCGCTCAAAGGGTGATTAGGGTTTCAGAAAAAGTTACTGAATACAGAGTTCAGAATATGAACTCGTACCGCTCAAATGGTGATTAAGGTTTCTTAAAACGTTACTGAATACAGAGTTCAGAATATGAACTCGTACTGCTCAAATGGTGATTAGGGTTTCTTAAAAAAGTTACTGAAGTATTTATGTCCACTGAGTCAAAGTATACTTCCGTCCCTGTGATTACAAGACTTAAATAGCCCTTTAAGCTCGGTGCGTCACGCCATTTAATTCTCAGAGCGCCCTAGACATTTAAAGGTCGCACGCTGGAGGGGGCCATTTAAACTTAATGCATGGCGGCCTTTTAACTGTCGTCGCGAGGAAGCAAATCAAAGCCCCGGACTGAAGGCATTTAAACTCAGTTTGCCTTAGCCATTTAAATTCCGAATACGTTGTGGCCATTGTTAACGAAATGAGGACTTCCGATGATACGGTTTACGTTAATCCGTCGCTGGCACCTTATTTTGCCGATACCCGGCGATGGTGGCTCCTGATTTTCGCAATGGACCAGAGAGGCTGGCATCTTATTTCTGAGGTGACACTATAAATTTTTTACACAGACCATATTACTTGACGCATCTAGAATACTGAGTGGGTTTGTGCAGACCTATACAATATAATCTCTCATATATATATATATATATATATATATATATATATATATATATATATATATATATATATATATATATATATATATATATATATTCCTATGAGTCTACGAGGAAAGTGAAACACGAAAAGTTCCCAAGTGCACTTTTGTGTAATAATCACATCATCAGGGGAGACACAAGAGAGAAATATAACAGTCAGCTGATATACATCGAAGAGACGAAGCTAGGACGCCATTTGGTAAACATGTGATTGTCCAAAACATCCAATATATATATATATATATATATATATATATATATATATATATATATATATATATATATATATATATATATATATATATATATATATATGTTATCCCTGGGGATAGGGGAGAAAGAATACTTCCCATGTATTCCCTGCGTGTCGTAGAAGGCGACTAAAAGGGAAGGGAGCGGGGGGCTGGAAATCCTCCCCTAATGTTTTTTTTTTTTTTCCCAAAGAAGGAACAGAGAAGGGGGCCAGATGAGGATATTCCCTCAAAGGCCCAGTCCTCTGTTCTTAACGCTACCTCGCTAATGCGGGAAATGGCGAATAGTATGAAAGAAAGAAAGATATATATATATATATATATATATATATATATATATATATATATATATATATATATATATATATATATCATATACATACCATTCCCGTAAGGATGTGGCTTCGCGGATATACACAGTGTCATGTACACATGCGAAGTATGTCATTTTCTTGTCCCCAGAGATATATACATGTTCCCAGTCTCTATCTCTTGTTTTAACCTCACAACACTTGCTGTGTTCTACACCCGACCCGGTCTTTCCTTAAGGTCGAACGTGCGTGTTACCGCCACAGGGGAAAAAAGGCCTTTGAACACCCACTCCCTCACTACAGATGGGCAATCATCATTAACCTCCATTAACAACCCAATTACTCCCATCGCGGGTAGTAAAATCATAACTCGTTCCCCTCGAATTCATTCTTGATAATGGACCTCCTTAAACCAAACATGAAAATTCGGATTCTCGTAATTATCTTGCCCCCCGCGCCCCCCCCCCCCTTACTATTTGCCCTCCTTCCTTTGTATCTTAATTACCCTTATTAACCAGATGTGTGTGTGTGTGTGTGTGTGTGTGTGTGTGTGTGTGTGTGTGTGCTATAATTAACAAGGGAGCTGATGATGGCCCTCTCCTCCCCCATCCACACACACACACACACACAAATAAGGATCTGTCGTATATCCAGGAAATTGAGAATACGAAAACTAAAATGATTGTTCAAAATAAAAAAAATATGAGGAATGGCCTCAAAACCTCCCAGGAATCAGGAAACTAAAACCATCGTACTCGACACTCCAAAAATGAAGATATGAGGAGACCGTCCCTCCAAAAAAAAATTTTTTTCTTTTTTAAAAGGGTCGTCCCAGACTTATCCCTCCACGAAAAACTTTAAAACTTACCATCCCTTGAAAATCAGAACTTCTATCAGTAAGGGAGAAATACTGGCATCAACCAACCCCCCCCCTCAGCTCTCTCTCTCTCTCTCTCTCTCTCTCTCTCTCTCTCTCTCTCTCTCTCTCTCTCTCTCTCCGTCAGGGGGAGTTAAATGACTATATCATTCAAATTAAGGCGGGGCTTCAAAAGGCTTCGTTCTAAATCGTGTTAACATAACTTTGCATTCTGGGAGAGCCTTCCCTCCCCCACCCCATACACACACACACACACACCTACAATGAAGCTTGACCAGCACGGATGGTGTGTTGGGCAAGGTGTATGACGGGAGGGTGTACGATGATCAAGTCCTTGCGTATGAGTGTGTGTATCTGAGAGAGAGAGAGAGAGAGAGAGAGAGAGAGAGAGAGAGAGAGAGAGAGAGAGAGAGAGAGAGACCCTATGTCTCCATCCACCACCCTGACACTATGTCTGCATCCACCACCCTCACTCTATGTCTGCATCCACCAACCTCACCCTACGTCTGCATCCACCAACCTCACACTATGTCTGCATCCACCACCCTCACACTATGTCTGCATCCACCATCCTCACACTATGTCTGCATCCACCACCCTCACACTATGTCTGCACTTCACTGCGTCTTTCCTAACAGGTTTCTTGCTTCATTTCATGTTATGGTCTCTGGTTGTTCCATCCCTGCCTGATCACAGTCTTCGTCATCAAGCTGGTTTAAAAACTCAAAACGTAATTAGGTCACCCTTCATTCCTCCTCCACCACGGTTGGCAATTATAAGGCTTCCAGCCTTCCTTTATAACTCGACTTCCTTTTTCCAGTTATTTTTTTTTTATCTTGCCCTCCCCTCCTCTGAACCTTCTATATTGGTTCTTTTTTCCCTCTTGGAAAATGCGGTGGTCAAACATGAGATACAGGTATTCTACGTTTGAAGAGCTCGCTTAATACCTCTGTATCCATATACTTCAATGCGATTCTAATATTTGCCAAGAGACAGTTAGTTTTTTTTTTTAATGTTCTCCTAATGAGGGACTCTAAGGACTGGTTAGGGACGATGTTTACTCCCAAGTCCCTCTCACACACACATATTCCTGCAGGTTACTTCTTCGTGAACAATGTTCATAATGGGGACTTCTTTCACCAAGTCCCATCTCCATTTACTTAATGTTTAACTCGGTAAAACACCAGGGATAAGACCAGCTTTGGAGTTTGTCTAGGTTCCCTTGCAGTGTGATGCAATCTCCTTCCCTCTTTACTTCTCCCATGACCTTGACATCTTCAGCAAAACATGACCAGGAAGGAGTCCTGGTGCCTATTTCTGTATCCAGCATTTCTTAGTGTTGCATAGCCACACTGTCCTGCATGTTCTTTAGTGTGGCGTATTCCTCAATAATGTGTATCTTCTTCATTGTTGTGCCTCGCTAGTGCTATACATATATATACCCCTCAGTGCTGTACACATGTGTATTCCTCACCTCCACAACCTCCCAACACACCTGTCACAACCCGGAACAGGACTCGGACGTCGTAATGTAGAATCCGGGCAATGTGTTTGTTTCACGAACGTGTCGCAGTAAATGGTGGCTGGATTACTCCCAGAGTTCCGCCACCGACGACGACGGCCCTCTTCTCATCCCTCGCAAGAGGGACCGAGTTACCCCGAGTTCCACCACGAGCTCGGGGGACGCGAAGACCAGACCTTCCATCACGATGGAGAGGGAGAGTTCCATCCCCCATGCCACTTCCCTCCGATGGACGGTGTTACTGTGTTACTCGGGGCTCAGCGGCGCTCAGATCCATCATGATGGACAAGGGGGACGACAGGTGCACCACCCGGGCCCTTGGGGAATAATAGATCATGAGCCCTGGCTGGACGCTACCTGGCTCCTGCTCCTCCTCCTCCTCCTCCGTCAGGTCCTACACTCTTCCCTTCCCTTGTTAAACTAGGAAGGGTCTTGGTTGGAGGGTCAACCCCACCT
This sequence comes from Panulirus ornatus, assembly GCF_036320965.1. Classification (NCBI taxonomy): domain Eukaryota; kingdom Metazoa; phylum Arthropoda; class Malacostraca; order Decapoda; family Palinuridae; genus Panulirus; species Panulirus ornatus. The sequence goes on along the minus strand of NC_092238.1, from coordinate 30,467,371 downwards.
GTGTCGGGAGGCGGTAGTGGGCGGCAGACACGACACTCAGCGGTCGTGTTTGTGGTGGAGGGCGACACGGGCTTGGTAGGTGCCAGCAGCCACCCTGGGTAAGGACCGGAGGAACAAGGGAGGTCTGTCTGGTGGTGAAGTCCGAGGTTCTTCGACAGAAATTAAATGGAGAAATTCACACGTCTTCGCCTCCAATCGAAGTTCTGTTTTTTCTTTTTTTTTTTTTCTTTTCTTTCTCTCCTCCCGGCGGCCGGGGTTTGGGGTTTTTCAAGCCAGAGGTCACGACCGCAGGACACTGAATGGAGGCAAAACTTTAAAGTCAAGAAATGACTGGCGATTCTCGTGGTGGTGCTCCTCCTCCTCCTCTTCCTCCTCCTCCTCCTCTTCCTCCTCTTCCCTCCTCCTGAGGCTGCTCAAGACGGAAGTTCTTCATCTTAAAAAGATCTTATATAAACTTGGCTGAATTCTTCCTTTCCATCTAAATTCCCTTTCTTTACCTCTCTGATTTTCGAAGTAGCAGGAGTTGGTCCAGTGAAACGACCACTGGAATCATCACCTGCACACTGAGATATACGAGACAAAACATTCCATAAAACACGCTTGTGGATTTATCACTCGTCTTGATTCGCTGATATGACTGAAAAAAAAAAAATAGATGATCAAATACGTGAAATGTTACCCCCTCAACAACACAGGGTCTCTGAATATATCCTAACTATATAAGTTTAACCATAAGACCATAAGACCATTCTCAAGTCTCGTAACCGCTCTCTCACCCTCATCTTACTCCAGCCAGACTGGCTGACTGGCCTGGCCTGGCCTTGGCCTCGAGCGAGGGAGGGAGAAAACCTGATTATTTCACTTTATGTAAAACTAAAGAGAATTTTACCTTTTACTTCACCTATGTGGTGAAACATAACAGGCGCGTCGAGAACGTAAAATACCCGGGCGAGATTTTCGTACGATTTTCGTACCGTCGCGTCTTAAGCGGCGGGCGCGCGATGGCCGGGAACATCGTGCGTAAATTCAAACATTTACGTACACCACTCGCGAGAACATACAACACCTAAAATATCCGTGGTTTTACAAAATGATTCTTCAGACTTCTGTATAACAGCCAACACAAGACGAGATTTGGGAAATGGGGAGGTGAGGGATGGGGCTTCAAAAAAAAAAAAAAACCCATTCCCCCAATGTCTATGTAGCACCAGTCTTGACTTTTCAGTACATTGGCGTCGCGAGCAAGCAATGGAATGGTGAGGGACGATTTTGGTAGTCCCGGTCCAGCCCAGCCCAGACCTGCCCTCAGGGCCACACGTCCTCATGCCTACCTCCCTCAGGGCCACACGTCCTCATGCCCACCTCCCTCAGGGCCACACGTCCTCATGCCAACCTCGGACTCTGTGATGCATCTCATTTATCCTCGTCCTCCACCAAATGCATCGTATATTTTCCCCCCCCTCACCTCATCTTCGCCGCTCTGCATCGCATTTTCCCCCCATCGTCCCACAGTGTTATATCTTGTCACCGTCCTGCATTCACTGCACCTTATTTCTCTTCGTCCTCCAACACCGAGGACTTATCTATCTTATCTATCATCGTTTTTCCCATAAGATATCCAACTTCGCCATCATTCTCCTGTTCACCGGACGCGCCCACAGTCCTGCCAATGCTGTCGAAAGCAGACAAGAGACTTCACACTCTGGCTCCTAACTTCTGATCGCAACTGCTGGTCGGGAGTTTCGGAGAGAAATATACATCATCCATGGAAATTACAAATTCAAGCAAATCAGTCTTTGGTATGCATTCACGTCCTGCTCCCTGGAATTCGGCAAATTTTCAACAGTTTATTTGAACGTCTGGCAGCGTCTCTGCTTAGCAGATCATATGTCGCTGTTGTGCTATTGTGCGTAGCATTATTCGCTATGGTATCTGGGCATCAACAATGAAAAAGAAAATGTAATCAAAGAATTCCGTGTCGAGACAAATAATTACATATCTGAGTCCAGCGTCAGAGTACAAACACAACATTTAACCAAAGGTAATTTTCAGTATTCTGTCCTTAAATGCTTTTCGACGCGCTCTAAATGTAATTATCCTACATAATGACAATTAGTGTTTGCCTTTGCGTTAACAGTCCCATCAGTCCCACATGAGGGACAGTGTCCCATCCCGGGACTGTGGGAAGGGCTGGGCTAGACCGGTTCGTAGGATTTCATCCGAAGGACCCGAAAATACATCGCATTTAGTCACCGAAAACGGAAAACGTGAAGGAACGGGAGACTGATGGAGTACATTCCAGCCTCACTGGTCACACTCAGTTCATTTCCTCCAACCCCGCCATTCCCGCTGTGGTTGGAGGTCAGAGCTCGGCACCCACACAGAGGAGGGTTCGACCCCCAGGACCAGGCTGAGTCGAAGAGATGCTTCAAGATGCAAGAGGAGGAGACGGAGGAATAGGATTCTGAGAGGAGGAGGGAGGAGGAGAAAAGGAAGAAGAAGGGTACAAACGCAGGAGGTGTGGTATAACATCAAAACTGCTTCTCCATGTCGGTTCTTGCATAACACGACCCCCGCCGGCCCGGGGAGAGGTGCGACGTCGGTAGGAAAACGAGTGAGGGCGTCAAAGGATTCAAGTCCCGTCGCCCTCCGAGTACCCAAGGACTCCACTGCTTCACACAAGACGACCCTGATCCTACGATGAACGGTATAGCTGGCGCATACACGGCCTGAAGCACACGAACAGGGGTCTCTGTTGTAAGCCAACAACAGGGGTGAAAGAGGCAACGCAGGCGAGCCAACAGATCGCTTTGCACATCGACAACACAACACATTTCTCGACCCATACAATGACAAACATCTTAATATCAAGCCTGTTCTAAGGGGACATGTTGCGGTAAGGACTACTGAGTGTCGCTTTAGACCCATAAATACGATTTTCTCTTTTCTTTTTATTCTTCAATTACACGCTGTGATGCCACTTATCTTCCGCGTGTACAGAGTCCACACCCGCTTGCCAACAGAAAACATGGACAACGCAGAACCAGAGCCGTTTGGAATTTATCTCCCAATAAATTTTCGGACTTGGTTAAAAGTTGCGACAAATATTTTCTACTGAAAACTACTGTTGCTGCAGCTGTTGTCTCCTCCTGGGAATATATATATATAATATATATATATATATATATATATATATATATATATATATATATATATATATATATATATATATATATACTTTGGAACACAACACGAAAAGTTTTTGAACTAATTTCCAGTGATGAAACAAATATATATATATATATATATATATATATATATATATATATATATATATATATATATATATATATATATATATATATATATATATATATATATATGACCAGTTCCAACAACGAAATAGTATCATTACAGCGGGTTCTTCCGTAAAGAACATGAAAACGACTATGATACCTTTATTAAGCAGACGTTTCCAGGAGCAGTTTACACAGGCTGGGAACATAATTCTGCTTGCAGTGAGCGCTTCCTCCGGGGGCTTGCTGCCGGACGCATTAATGAGTTAGCTCGAGGCTAATGAGGATGTGTGAATGTACTATATTAGCGTGCGCGTGCGTCTGTGTGAGCGTGTGTGTATGTGTGAGTATGGGTTTATGTGTGTGTGTGTGTGTGTGTGTGTGTGTGTGTGTGTGTCGTCCTTATCTTTATCTTATCACTTTATCAGTCATTACAATCATCAAGCTCATCTCTCTATCTCTCCTTTTCTTCTTCTTCTTCTTTCTATTTTTTTGTCCCTCCCTTTCTCTTCCGTTTATACTTAATAGTGCCCGTCTAAATTTCCAGAGGCAAGTCCTCTTTCGCTTTAAATATTATCATTTATCAAGTTAAACGCCCTTGATAATGACCACAATAAAAATAATTTCCGAGAGGGGGGGGGTGGATAATAACCTCCCCCTACACAATAACTGATGATTATCGAACGCAATTTTTACTTTTGTGACGAAAAGCTTTCATCTTCATTCTCAGAATAGATTAATTAAAGGTCTATTTACATTCGTGGTTCAGCAAGGTGGGTGGGGGGGGTGTTAATAACACTGAACGCTGACCACCGCTGGTGAAACGACTTCAGCTTGTAACTGAAGGCAAAACTTCAAAGGGTTCTTTGGAACAGTGTGTTCAAAGAATCCTGCATAAAGTAAAAGAGTTTTTCTTTTTTTTTTCTTTTTTAAAAGTTTGTACTCTGATGAGGCAAAAGTTAGAGAAGCGAGTAAATGAGTGTGTCTTTGTGTACGTAATTACCCATTTGTACATCAGCCGGGAGGAGGGTTTGTGTGTTCAACAACCGCTTGGCCCCCATCGCCAGAGACTATCTCTATCATACAGGACTTCTTGAATGGTGGAATGTATTTGAGATACTCTTTGGCCTCGACTTACGAAGCTGATCCTTCAGGTATAACCAAACCTTTGAACCTGTTCTGAAGACACTGAGGATCGAATATCCATGACTGCAAGAGGGGGAGCGAGGAGGAGGAGGAGGAGGTAAAAATGCAGGAGGGACCAGCAATGCTTCCTTAGGGACGCCTGAACCTAAGCATTATAGGGAATGCTAAAGACGAAATGATAATATTTCTCTTCTCACTGAGTCTAATAACCTTCACAATGCTACTTCCCTTTGTAACACGCGTCTCCGTTACCTTACGTCTGTTTGGATACCTTCCGTTTTCCAGTAATGACTATAAAATTAACTCTCGGGTACACGTGTCTATATATTTACCGACGCAAAAATTAGCTATATTCTAGTATCTAGAATAACTACACCGCCCGGAACACTTGCCATTTATCTCCTTAAGGGTATCTCAATTACCACAATTATTTGTTATAGACTTTATCGTCTCTAGAACTATCTAAAGTAGGCGATATTTTTTTTCTACAGTACTTCGACTTACGTGGTCAGATTTCTCTAGCTTATTTGCATTTTCTTTTTGATCTACTTACGCGATTTCAGACCTTCCCTGGGGATAGGGGAGGAAGAATACTTCCCACGTAATCCCTGCGTGTTGTAAAAGGCGACTGGAAGGGGAGGGAGCGGAGCAGGGCTGGAAATCCTCCCCTCCTGTTTTACTCTTCCACAAGAAGGAACAGAGAAAGGGGGCCAAGTGTGGAGTCCTCCCCCACTAAGGCCCAGTCATCTGTTGTGGAATGCTCCCTCGCTAACGGGGGAAATGGCGAATTTGTATGGAAAATACATAAAAAACCTAACCGTAAACTACGATAATAAATTATGACCAACACATTCTGAATACACTGGAGAAATTCATTTACTTATCAATGTAATTAACACCACCACAAAATACTTGGTAGTGAGTATGTGAGTACAGAACACAGCAGGTGAGTACAAGACATAGCAGGTGAGTACAAGACATAGCAGGTGAGTACAAGACGTAGCAGGTGAGTACAAGACAGAGCAGGTGAGTACAGAACATAGCAGGTGAGTAGAGCGTACAGGAGGTCGGTGAATTTACATTAGCAGGTCAGTGAGTACAGAGCTGGGCAATCACAAGGTGAGGTGGGCGTAGGAAACTTGAGAATGCACACATATTCTCCTGCAGGGGAACTTACCTGTGGCTTAGTGAATATACCAACAAAGATGACTGGTATGTATATATATATATATATATTTTTTTTTTTTTTTTTTTTTTTTTTTTTTTATACTTTGTCGCTGTCTCCCGCGTCTGCGAGGTAGCGCAAGGAAACAGACGAAAGAAATGGCCCAACCCCCCCCCCCCATACACATGTACATACACATGTCCACACACGTGTATACATACCTACACAGCTTTCCATGGTCCACCCCAGACGCCTCACATGCCTTGATTCACTCCACTGACAGCACGTCAACCCCTGTATACCACATCGCTCCAATTCACCCTATTCCTTGCCCTCCTTACACCCTCCTGCATGTTCAGGCCCCGATCACACAAAATCTTTTTCACTCCATCTTTCCACCTCCAATTTGGTCTCCCTCTTCTCCTCGTTCCCTCCACCTCCGACACATATATCCTCTTGGTCAATCTTTCCTCACTCATTCTCTCCATGTGCCCAAACCATTTCAAAACACCCTCTTCTGCTCTCTCAACCACGCTCTTTTTATTTCCACACATCTCTCTTACCCTTACGTTACTTACTCGATCAAACCACCTCACACCACACATTGTCCTCAAACATCTCATTTCCAGCACATCCATCCTCCTGCGCACAACTCTATCCATAGCCCACGCCTCGCAACCATACAACATTGTTGGAACCACTATTCCTTCAAACATACCCATTTTTGCTTTCCGAGATAATGTTCTCGACTTCCACACATTTTTCAAGGCTCCCAAAATTTTCGCCCCCTCCCCCACCCTATGATCCACTTCCGCTTCCATGGTTCCATCCGCTGACAGATCCACTCCCAGATATCTAAAACACTTCACTTCCTCCAGTTTTTCTCCATTCAAACTTACCTCCCAATTGACTTGACCCTCAACCCTACTGTACCTAATAACCTTGCTCTTATTCACATTTACTCTTAACTTTCTTCTTCCACACACTTTACCAAACTCAGTCACCAGCTTCTGCAGTTTCTCACATGAATCAGCCACCAGCGCTGTATCATCAGCGAACAACAACTGACTCACTTCCCAGGCTCTCTCATCCCCAACAGACTTCATACTTGCCCCTCTTTCCAGGACTCTTGCATTCACCTCCCTAACAACCCCATCCATAAACAAATTAAACAACCATGGAGACATCACACACCCCTGCCGCAAACCTACATTCACTGAGAACCAATCACTTTCCTCTCTTCCTACACGTACACATGCCTTACATCCTCGATAAAAACTTTTCACTGCTTCTAACAACTTGCCTCCCACACCATATATTCTTAATACCTTCCACAGAGCATCTCTATCAACTCTATCATATGCCTTCTCCAGATCCATAAATGCTACATACAAATCCATTTGCTTTTCTAAGTATTTCTCACATACATTCTTCAAAGCAAACACCTGATCCACACATCCTCTACCACTTCTGAAACCGCACTGCTCTTCCCCAATCTGATGCTCTGTACATGCCTTCACCCTCTCAACCAATACCCTCCCATATAATTTACCAGGAATACTCAACAAACTTATACCTCTGTAATTTGAGCACTCACTCTTATCCCCTTTGCCTTTGTACAATGGCACTATGCACGCATTCCGCCAATCCTCAGGCACCTCACCATGAGTCATACATACATTAAATAACCTTACCAACCAGTCAACAATACAGTCACCCCCTTTTTTAATAAATTCCACTGCAATACCATCCAAACCTGCTGCCTTGCCGGCTTTCATCTTCCGCAAAGCTTTTACTACCTCTTCTCTGTTTACCAAATCATTTTCCCTAACCCTCTCACTTTGCACACCACCTCGACCAAAACACCCTATATCTGCCACTCTGTCATCAGACACATTCAACAAACCTTCAAAATGCTCATTCCATCTCCTTCTCACATCACCACTACTTGTTATCACCTCCCCATTTACGCCCTTCACTGAAGTTCCCATTTGCTCCCTTGTCTTACGCACCCTATTTACCTCCTTCCAGAACATATATATATATATATATATATATATATATATATATATATATATATATATATATAAATTCTATGCTTACATATTTACTAACTACACGTTGAAAGCGCATATTATCCTATCGTACGGTTATAAACACAATGCACATGCATGCAAGCCCTGTACACAGAAGACAGAAACACACACATAAACAAACACCTAACCACACACACACACACACACACACACACACACACACACAAATATAGACAGACTTTAAAACAATTCAACGCCTCGACGTATGCAAACATAGACAGACAAGGAAACAGCAATATACTTATATACGCACATCCATACAAATAGTCACATATATATATATATATATATATATATATATATATATATATATATATATATACATACATGAGAGATATCTATACATTACCTATGTACACATCCACGAAAGTCATAACCAAAAGCATACATATCGAACAGACAATCACACACACACACACACACACACACACACACACACACACACACACACACACACACACACACACAGACACACACACACACATTACGTCCACACGTACAGGAACATCGGAACGCAATCAAGGACGCGGACACGTCCACAACTCACCGTCTACAGCCACAGAGGAGCAGAGTGAGTATGTGAGTACGTACATGCACGACACGTCGTCACAGGAGAGAGTGATGGCGGGGGGAAGCCCGGGAGCCAATGAGCGACAGGCCCCCTCCAGTGACGTAATAAGGTTGGCTCCGCTCTCCAGTGACGTCGTCACCCTGGCTCCACCCACCAGCGGGACACAGAATAGTGAGTTACAACAGGACATACGCGGGCCCATCTACCACCCCCCCAGTCAACCCCCGTCAGGAGTTCCTGGGGAAGGGGCAAGCTTATGACACTGCTGGTAGACCCCATTGATCAATTTAGACCTCCTCTCTCTACCTCTCTCTCTCTTTCTCTTTTAGAAGCTTCTGTGATTTAGATTTTGAGAAAGCTTATTCACATGTTGATTCCTTTTATGATGACAAGAAGTAATTTCTCAAGTATGCAATATCAAATACATCAAGTGTGTATTAAATGTTTATAGTGGATCATATATCTTTTGATGGCCAAGACCCAAACATGGAATAAGTTTTGCAGGATGAACAGCAAGGGCAAAAGTCTGACCAATAATTCAAAAAAAAAGAAAAAAAAATCACAATATCGATACATCTGAATCTAATATGAACAGGTGTGTGGAATAAGTTTTCGACAACAGAGCCTTGAAGACTGATATAATACCTGCTTAGAGATAAGATTTCTCTATTCTCAGGACAATTCGTATGAAAAGACTATAAACAATGAATGTCTGTTGTCATAAACAGATTACCTCACACACTTTAACCTTTTCATTCCCATCACCACACGGCATATTCTAGAACTGTTCATTCTGTCCGCATCTTGGACACCAAATAGATCCATATGCAAATGGAGGTATGCACGTAAGGTTAGGACTCGAACCGGTAACTGACTAGCTTCGCAAAGGAGCTTCCGAGAGCAAAGGGGTCTACCAGAGCCTCTTCACATTCATATACCAAGCCTGTAGGAAGAAGACCTCAGCGAGGATGATGTGTATAGAAGTCACAACACACTCAAGTTATGGACTCAGAAGATTGTAGTTATATACTAAGTGTCCTCCACAAAGCTATTTACAGCCTTAGGCATAAACAAAAGCTGGCGATAGAGTTCTATTTCTTCTTCATATGAAATCAAACTTAAAGGCATTCAACAGGAGAGTTTGAGGTTTATAAACAGAGTTCTGATTCTCGAAGTTTGTCAACCTTTAGCCTTGCGTCATTTAAGCTAAACCTTTATGGCAAGTTTGTTTTTCAATATGTACTGAAATCTTTTAACTAATCAAGTTGTTTTCAAGATTCTAGACAATATTATATTCCTTGATTATGAAGAAGAATGTCCCTGATAAGTGTTCAGGTATGTTACATACACACTTTTATGTCTATTACGAAATAAATATGTATTACTTTCATCTAAAGTGATTTGTGTATGTATGAAACGAAAGGGGAGGCATTTGGTCGGCAACTGCAAGGATGGAGTGCGTGTGATTAGGAAGAATATAAGAGAAAGCAGCAGTAGGTCAGAGGAAGGGTGTTACAGAAAAAAATGGTAGTGAATGAGAGATTAAGAGAAAGAGTATCGATGAAGTTTATGGAGAAAATAATATTCTGGAAGGAGGTGAACACGAGTAAAGAAGAAAAGAACAAATGAGGGTTTAAAAGAGAAGGGCGAATGGAGAAGTGGCACTAGGCAAAGATGCGAAATTAGACGGAGTGAGTAATCGGAAGAACTCCTGAATGTGTCGGATGACAGGGAGACAAACGTTGCGTGTTTGGGATGAGACAGGAATGGAGCGGCGATCGGGTGTGATGGGAAGGAGAAGTGAGTACGTGTTATCATTTTTCATGCCCTTGTGTTGTTTCCCCTGTGGGGCGATGGGGTGGCGTCGGGAATCAATGACAGCGAGAGAGTATGAATACGTACATGGACGTGCGTGTGAGCGGAGGTGTCTTTTTCTGCAAGTTTGTTCCCTGGCGCTACCTCAGTAACGCGGGAGAGAGAGAGAGAGAGAGAGAGAGAGAGAGAGAGAGAGAGAGAGAGAGAGAGAGAGAGAGAGAGAGAGAGAGAGAGAGAGAGAGAGAGAGACTTAAGAGAAAATGTGGACATAAGCCGCTTTGCAAATGTGTAATCACAGAAAGCTGTCAACAAACCTCAAACTTTTCATACGTTTCTATAAAACCAGAAACTCAAAAAAAAAGCTTGACCAATCCCACCAGCTGTTGCTTTTTTTCTTTTTTTAAAGGACATCGAGAAAGTATGAAGCAATTTAACATGATGAAAATCCATTAAATTGTTAACAAGAGTTTTCTAATTTAGAGAATTGGTTAGTTTATTTAACAAGAGACATTAACAAAAAGTACTATGATATGCTACACATAAAAATAGATCTTTTTTTTTTGGACGCTGGTCCAGATTAGGAAAAACTGGAAGAAAAACACTTACGTCTACAAGATAAGGATTATCGCTTGACAAAAAAAAAAAAAAAAAAGAAAATAAAAAAACTACAAAAACATTTTTGTTTTGTTTATCAAAAAGTCACCTGGATCAAAGAATAGAGAAGACAAAATGACTTTCTAAGCACAATGTTACGACCCTCGAGCACGACGGTACGACCCTCGAGCACGACGGTACGACCCTCGAGCACGACGGTATGACCCTCGAGCACGATGGTACGACCCTCGAGCACGACGGTACTACCTTCGAGCACGACGGCGCGACCCTCGAGCGCGACGGTACGACCCTCGAGCACGACGGTACGTCCCTCGAGCACGACGGTACGACCCTCGAGCACGACGGTACGACCCTCGAGCACGATGGTACGACCCTCGAGCACGACGGTACGACCCTCGAGCACGACGGTACGTCCCTCGAGCACGACGGTACGACCCTCGAGCACGACGGTACGACCCTCGAGCACGATGGTACGACCCTCGAGCACGATGGTACGACCCTCGAGCACGACGGTACGACCCTCGAGCACGATGGTACGACCCTCGAGCACGACGGTACGACCCTCGAGCACGACGGTATGACCCTCGAGCACGACGGTACGACCCTCGAGCACGACGGTACTACCTTCGAGCACGACGGCGCGACCCTCGAGCGCGACGGTACGACCCTCGAGCACGACGGTCCGTCCCTCGAGCACGATGGCACGACCCTCGAGCGCGACGGTACGACCCTCGAGCACGACGGTACGACCCTCGAGTATGGAGGTACGACCCTTGGTTACGATATGCCGATCAAGTCAAGGAACAGGTCGTCATGAACTCCATGGTTGCACCGCCCAAGGGTCTGGTCGTCCCTTCACTACTCAAGGGTCTGGTCGTCCCCTCGTTGCTGAAGGGTCGTGCTGTCGCGTTCACAGGCTTTTCAAAACAAAGAGAGGAGGAACATGCAGGGAAACCATACAAACCACAACACATGCTTTGGGGCAGCGAAGGAGAAGGAAGTACAGCAACACCATAAACTATGACCATCGCTTCACCACACACACACACACACACATATAAACAACACAGTAAGCTTAAGCTGCCATGGGACATACACACACACACACATACAGGGGGAGAGGGGGAAAGCGAGAGCAAAAACCGTGATAGAGAGAGAGAAAAAAAGACCAATAGACACACGTGCTTAGGAGATTCAAAATGACACAACATGCTTCGAAGCCTCAAAGCGTGTGAATGAACCAAGACAAAGAAACACACATACACACACTTACACTTACACACACACACACACACTTACACACACACACACACACACACACACACACACACACACACTTTACTTTAAAGTAGAAATAAGATCGATCTGATCTGAAGTGCGTTTTGAAGTGCTGCCAACGTATAAGTGAATCAGGGAAAAGGTCAAGTTCGCCGAGGTCTGCCACGGGAGGGTTCACACCTCGCAAAGCACCGTCAGGATCCCTCAGTGTCAAAGCTTCGTTCAACAACCATCATTATACTAACTCACTCATTTCTAAGTTACAACGCTTTGGCCTCTTAAGCACATCGTTTCAACCACTTGAGTACATTTCTTGAGGTACAACCTTCCCTTCGTCCCTGGAGAAGGATGAGCTACATCCAGTACAGGGGTTTCAACCCCTTCATTACTCAGGGTTTCAACCCCTTCATTACTCAGGGTTTCAACCCCTTCATTACTCAGGGTTTCAACCCCTTCATCACTCAGGGTTTCAACCCCTTCATTACTCAGGGTTTCAACCCCTTCATTACTCAGGGTTTCAACCCCTTCATTACTCAGGGTTTCAACCCCTTCATTACTCAGGGTTTCAACCCCTTCATTACTCAGGGTTTCAACCCCTTCATTACTCAGGGTTTCAACCCCTTCATTACTCAGGGTTTCAACCCCTTCATTACTCAGGGTTTCAACCCTAACATCACAGGGTGTCTCAACCCTTTCGTTTACTAACGTCCTCCACCCGTTCAGCGCAGGGCGGTCGACCCTCAGGGGTGAAGCAAGGCCGCATTACTCCGTAAGACAACAAATGGTAATACTGTGTTGAGTCGATTATCATTAAGCCCAATTCCCATTTGCATGGAGGCGCACGAAGCGCACCTTTTCTTTTTTATTCGTGGGGGAAACTAACGTTAAGAGAGGTTTTGGGAGGTCGACAGCTCCGTACCCTGAAGACTCTTGCGAGAGGCAGCGGTGTAGAATGATGATGTCGTGTTTTTGAATACATTCAGGTACTGAATGAATGGCCGAACGTTGCACTGTCGAATTAGGTCACCCTCGTTACTGAATCCCTCGAGCACGATGGTTCGATGCTGGAGTAGAACGAGGTTAAGGCACTTGGGCACCACGGCGCGACCCCTAAGCACGATGGTACGACCCTTAAACACGATGGTACGATCCCTAAGCATAATGGTACGACCCTTGAGCACGACAGAACGACCCTTAAGCACGATGGTACTACCCTTGAGCACGATGGTACCACCCTTGAGCACGATGGTACGACCCTTGAGCACGACAGAACGACCCTTAAGCACGATGGTACGACCCTTGAGCACGATGGTACGACCCTTGAGCACGATGGTACGACCCTTGAGCACGATGGTACGACCCTTGAGCAGGAACACAGGACCTTGCCTAACCTTCAAACCCTGACCCTTACGGTGAGGTCACAATAGCCAGGGGTCGTGCCGTGCCGTCCTGCTCAGGTGATGTCAAGAACACAAGTTACGCCAAACCACTCCAGGAGAACTCCCACACACCACACACACACACCTCACTACGGGGGCTGACGCCACCAAAAATGCACGAGGGAAACGGAGTCCAATACAACAAACACGTTTCCAAAAAACAGCGGTGGACGGGGCGACCCACACACACCCCCATACCTTTCTCAGCACATCGAAGATTCTCTCTCTCTCTCTCTCTCTCTCTCTCTCTCTCTCTCTCTCTCTCTCTCTCTCTCTCTCTCTCTCTCATTCTTCTTTCCCTCTTTCCAACAATCGACAATCGTCATCTCCTCAGCTCTGGTGCAAAACTTGACTCTAAGACTTGGTAGGCACGTCCCTCACTTTCAAACTCCCAGATCCCCTGTTATCTCTTCTTTATCATGTACGCGTCTTTTCTGGGGACAGATGTCAAACAACACCATTTTCACTTGAATCTACAGCGCCGTACGGTCGTTTGATGAAAGACTGCCGCTACGGGAGGCCCTTGTCAACCCTGACGTGTCTATGGACAAAGATGTTTGAGGTGTTGTATGGACACACACACACACACACACACACACTGCATTCGCTCGTCAATGGTGGCTTCTGTATTAGGAAAAAGAATCGATTTCTTATCATATTCAGTAACAGATGTCATATTAATGACATACACAATACTAATATATCATCTATATATTATATCCATTTGTGGCAAACTAGCCTGCGGCTACTTCCGTGCCACTGGATCTAACGGTGGCGTATCCACAGTGGGGTAAATGCACTGGGTATAATAAATCCAGTGGGTGAATGAACCCACTGGAGGTAAATCCATTGGGGGATGAACCCACTGGAGGTAAATCCATTGGGGGATGAACCCACTGGAGGTAAATCCAGGAGGTTAAATCCATAAGTGTCCCAATTTCGGTTTCGCTCTGGAAGGCACGAACGATAATTGCCTCCATCAGAATTGCAAATGATGTCATTATGAGACTGAATATGCATCAACACATCTCAAGATAAGCTTCTCGGTAATGTGGACTGACACTTATCTCATCCCCCTGGCCTTCATGGAAGAGTGGCCGCTGTACGAGATGTCCACTATAGCGACGCTGATCTCTTCGTCCACTGTAGAGGAGGTGGTCGGTGTTTGCAGTTAACCGATATATAGAGGGGTAAATCCTGAATGTATACGACTGATATAAAACAGTATATGTTATAAAACAGGTGCCCCCTGAATTTAAGTAATCGTTACAGAGACGAACTACGCCCGTGGTCGCTCAAACCAGGTCACCGCTGGACGATGGCGACCGCTATATCAAGGTCACCGCAGGACTTAAACCTCCACTGCACCAGGGCAAGTCCAGACCCAAACTCACTGGTAACTATTCCTGGTACAGAGTTTTTCATTCTCTTTCTTTATTTCCCAAATAAAAGAAATAAACGAATGAGGGAGACACGCCTCGCGGGTACAAATGTGGCCCACCTCATGACTCTGCCTCATGGGGGCAGAATACTGATCATAGTTTCCTCCCGTAATGAGGGTCAGGGGGTTTTATCTCTGGGAATTGGACGTCGTCCCCTTTCCCACCCTGGGGGAAGGGGGGACTACTGCAGTCTGGCACAGCTGTCTGGCAGCACAGCTGGTCCCCACAAGAGGTGTCTTTCCGTCTAGTCTGTCTGCCTCCACTTGAACCATGCCATGATAGATCAAGGAGCCAGAAATGATACATGGGAGGTGTATGAGGTGGGGACGGACGTGGTGAATCGATCTCTGGAGCTGAAGGAGAAAGAATTGTGGTCAGGCGTCGCAAAGCGAATATAATTGGTTCAGCGGAGGCCATCTCCTCCTACATCTGCTAGGGGGGCGGGCGGGCACGATCCCTCGCTGTGTACCTGGAACAGATAACCATCTTCCCCGTGCTGGAGAGGTCGCCTGCAAGCCCCCGGCGCTTGAGGATATACGGCAACCACACGAAGAGGGCCATTACTGAAGATGACGACCTCGCGTCCAATGCGGCGTCCGGCAGTTTGAATTTGACGTGGGAGGCGGTAATGGCCAGAGGGGGAGTGTGAATATCACTGTGGCGTCTCTTGGAATCTGTTTCTTCCTCCCTGGGTGAGGGGACGCGGGGCCGGCCAACCTCTCCTTCAGGAGTGTGTACGTAAGGGAATTCTGCTTTTGTATCGGTTCGTCTTCATCCCTCTGTGGCGGAGCTGGGTGGTCGGCGCAGTCGGTCCCTCCCACGTCCACGACGCCACAATGGTCTTCTCCTTCCTCCTCCTAGCTGTCGGAGGTTGGGGAGGTTCAGCCGGCTGTGCTTCTGCGTATCGTAACGTCCCCCCTTTGCCCCTTCACTCGAGGGAGTTCTAAAGATGGATGTCCCCTGGAGCGGCCTGACTTTATATACGTGAAGAATGATGTAAGGCCGAGGGGACGGGTTGTGAGTTGAGGGAAACAAGAGGGCTTCCTCCCTTCCTCCGATCCCTTCCCTCCGTCGTCCTCGAGTCTCTTATCGCAGGTTTTCCTCCTGCAGGAGGAAAAAAGCAGGTACACCGACCAACAATACATCTCTGACGCACGCCCCTCCCCCTCGCCTCCCTCCCCAGGAGATCTTGAATCGGATGGCAGTTTATCTTAGGCCCTGGGGGACGGAGGGAGACGGTGGGGTGGCGTCCGGACCAGAAGTGAAGATAGGAAACGGAAAATGAAGAGAAAGGGAAAAGAAAATGTTATCACCACACGCCCCTCGGAAACACAGCAGAGAAGGTCAGTTGGTTCGCCTGTCACTGCAGAGTGCCAGATGTGGCACTGGGTGGATAAAAAATGGCACTGGGTGCCACTTAGACCATTAGAATTACTATCAGCAGTACATTTTCCTGAAGGGATTAGAGAATTGCCTCGCTGGCCCAATCACCTTACATTACCGAGTAACTACCGGCGCAGTGGTACGACATGGCATGTGTTCCGAATGCTGTTTGCATAGTTAAGCCTCGTTACGGCAAGTAATCGACTCCATTCTGTTACGCCTCTGCCCTCCAGTGGAGGGTTCAGGTGTCCTCATGTTGTTTCACTCTAAATCGCAGGTCACTAGCCTGTTGTATGGCTTTCTCAATACCTCACAGACCTAAGACCAGAATGAAAGTCAAGAAGGAACTCTGCCCTCACTTGCAGCTTTCGTATATTACCTATTACGTGTCGTTAGAATTCATGATCTCATAACCCGGGCCAGGAGGTGGAACTCTTTTTGTGTCCACACCTCACAGTGCGCGGGGGGGTAAAAATTCCTTCTGCACTGTTGACTTTTCCTGGATCCTCTCTTGATTGACCTCGATGATGCGAGGTCAGGGTCGGCGGGAGGGCTGAGACGATAACTGGATGGACGACGATTTCTTGCGCCTTGAAGAGCTTGAATCTCACACGAGCCCAAGGGCCATGGTCTAATAAGGTCTCAGAAGATCCCTTACAAGCCCCGAGGCCGTAATCCTTGCAAGGTGAGCAGACCTCGCTCCCACCACTGAAGAGAGGAGGTTCGGATCGCTTCATTTATTCAACTCCAAAGACTTTCCTTTTTTTTTTCTTTTTTTTTTATTTCTTGAGGTGTGAAGGTCACGTCGTTAAGGGATTTGGAGAATCCTTATGAACTCTTTTAGAGAGGATGCTTGCGCCCTCCAGGCGAGGAGGAAAGAGAGAAGCTGTTCTCAACACAAGAGCCTCGAAGGACCATACGAATTGAAGGGAACTTTTTTTGTTTTCAGAAAGGGTTTCAAAGCCTTCCTTTCCTTCCTATATGGTTGCCCACGATGCCTCCTCACACCACCTCCCTAAAGACCTTCTGAGCCTAATGCTGTTGTATTTCTCATCATACCCAGAAGCTCGGCTCGGCCCCTCGGTACAGACCCGATACAGCTGCAAGATACAGCTGTAAAAATGATTAGTTCGTTCCATAGCGTCTGTCATGGTACTGTACCAAGCGGGAAGTGGTCGTGTACTGCAAGACATGGTGAGCCTGAAGACCTGGTGTAGGTTATACCAGAGGACCTGGTGCCGCCCTACAGGACCTGGAGCACGAGATGACCTGGTGGCATGAAAGACCTGGGCCCTGGTCACACTGGTCTGACCCACTAACTGTGACTCGTCCGTACTGGAACCAACCCGCGTTGGCATCGTCTCTTTACCAAGAACGGAGGGATAATTCGCCGGTATTTCATAAATCCAGATTAAAATGAAAACAATTTCAAATATTCAAATATTCACATTTCGCAATATTGGAAGCCGATGAAGATTATTCCAGTGGTAAACTCAACGATATCTATATATATATTTTCTGTTCCACCAGCTTTCGCTTTTCAGTTTTCTCTCCCGTGTGTTTCGCAAGGATATTTTCATTCCCCATTTTCGTTCGGAACTTTCAGTACGAAAAGTTTCCAGATGAGCTCCTGTACTGGTGGAGCTCTTGTAGAGTTCCGCGGGTTATGCATACGAAGAAGAAAAAAAAATATATATTAACAAGACTCGGTATGAAAGGCAGGTTTAATTCATCCATCTTTTATCGAGGATTTGAAATACGTTTTCCATGTGTATCTTTCTTCTTTCAAGACTCCCTCTCATGGTCAGATTTTCAAGGTAATCTTTGGATTCAATTCCCCACAGAATCCTGTGTGATGGGGAGTGTGATTCCACGCAAAGCCTCAAAGGCGACAGTAGGCCGGATCATCAACACCAAATTGACAGTTATGGACACTGGGGAATACATACAGTCAAATGCTTTTTAAAATTCGAATTATGGCGTTTGGCTGCACACGAATTTGATACATATTTCTTTTTAAATGTTTGTGCTTTCGTTATGTATATATATATATATATATATATATATATATATGTGTGTGTGTGTGTGTGTGTGTGTGTGTGTGTGTGTGTGTGTGTGTGTGTGTGTATGTGTGTGTGTGTGTGTTTGTGTGTGTGTGTGTGTGTGTGTGTGTGTGTGTGTGTGTGTGTGTATGTATGTGTGTGTGTGTGTGTGTGTGTGTGTGTGTGTGTGTGTGTGTTTGTGTGTGTGTGTGTGTGTGTGTGTGTGTGTGTGTGTGTGTATACAGTTACTTTTCTGTCCGTCTAACTCTCTCTCCTTCCTTCTATTTCCCTCCTAACCTTCCTCCTTCTACCTCCTCCTTCATCCCCATTCTTCGAGTTTCCTTCTCTGTACCCTTCCTTCTACCTCCCTTACCCACCTCCTCTCTCTCTCTCTCTCTCTCTCTCTCTCTCTCTCTCTCTCTCTCTCTCTCTCTCTCTCTCTCTCTCTCTCTCTCTCAACTACTCTCGCTTATCAGCAAACCACCCCCACCCCCCAATCTTCCTCCCCATCACCAAGGTCATCCAAGTTCCAATCCCTCTCCCCTGGTTACCCTTGTGTCAAGACCGACCCCGTACCGCCTCAGAGAGAGAGAGAGAGAGAGAGAGAGAGAGAGAGAGAGAGAGAGAGAGAGAGAGAGAGAGAGAGAGAGAAAATAACCTAAAACAAGAAAAGGAATTCCTCGTGTTTGTCTACATAAAACACGCAGCTGACGCGTTGTTAAACAAAATTACTCTTGCCTAAAAGCAGTAATGTAATTTGCTAACAAAGAAGATCCAGAGCTCGAGGAGTTAGAAAGCCGACCCCTAACACCTCATGTGAAAAAAGTCAAGAAAAAAATATTCCCTGTATCTGTATCTATATGGATATTCCCTGTATCTGTATCTGTATAGATATTCCCTGTATCCGTATCTCTGAAGATATTCCCTGTATCTGTATCTATAAAGATATTCCCTGCATCTGGATCTATAAAGATATTCCCTGTATCTGTATCTATAAAGATATTCCCTGTATCTGTATCTATAAAGATATTCCCTGTATCTGTATCTAAACAGATATTCCCTGCATCTGTATCTATAAAGATATTCCCTGTATCTGTATCTATATAGATATTCCCTGTATCTGTATCTATAAAGATATTACCTGTATCTGTATCTATAAAGATATTCCCTGTATCTATATCTATAAAGATATTCCCTGTATCTGTATAGATATTCCCTGTATCCGTATCTCTGAAGATATTCCCTGTATCTGTATCTATAAAGATATTCCCTGTATCTGTATCTATAAAAATATTCCCTGGATCTGTATCTATAAAGATATTCCCTGTATCTGTATCTATGAAAATATTCCCTGTATCTGTATATATAAAGATATTCCCTGTATCTGTATCTATATAGGTATTCCCAGTATCTGGATCTATAAAGATATTCCCTGTATCTGTATCTATAAAGATATTCCCTGTATCTGTATCTATAAAGATATTCCCTGTATCTGGATCTATAAAGATATTCCCTGTATCTGTATCTAAAAAGGTATTCATTGTATCTATATCTATGAAGATATTCTTTGTATCAGTATCTATACATCTTCTCGCTGTATCTACATCTACAAAGATATTCCCTGTCTCTACAAATCTACATCAGAAGAGAATTGGGTCAATCGTAGACTAAAATAGAAAAATATATGAAAAATAATGAAGCAGTACACAACAAGATCACCTACACAAGACAACATATAAGAACCAAAAGAAAAAAAGAAAAAAAACCAAGTCGTCGTGTTTCAACATTCCCACAAGACTTTCTCCTCAAATACTTCTAATTAACGAGAAGTAATTACCGGTCAAACTTGAGCAGACAACCGCGACTCCAAGGTCTAAAAGGGGCAGACCTTCATTACTTGATTTAATTAGCCAACAGCATCAAAGGTCACACAGAAGTTAATGACTCTCGGCTCTTTCATGATCTGCCATGAATACACACGTTCCTCCCCCACACACACACCCTCTCTCTCTCGTTCCCTCTAACCTCTGGTTGTGTCAACCTGCTCGACCCCTTCGGAGGGTATAGGAAGAAAGGTCACGCCTCGTTCCCCTCCGACCTCTGGCGTTGGCCACTTTGGAAGCTTGGGAGGTCACGTCTCCTTATCACTGAAGTCTAGAATCTACCGTCGACCTGATTTGATGTTTACCTGGAAACCTGGAGGATGTCGACCAGGTGCCAGAACCAAGAGGAGTCCACCAGTGTGTGTGTGTGTGTGTGTGTGTGTGTGTGCCAGTCTCCTTCTGTAAGAGCAAGCGCGTTTCTTTCATTTGCTTGTATTTGTTCTGCCACACGTCTCGGTGCGTGTGCGACCCGTATGTATCTTTGTACGTTGATATAGGAGCAGAAGACTCCTGAGAGAAGTCTTGAACCCAATACGTTATTGCCCTTATCTTCCCCCTCTCTCCCGAGACACCAGCGCCACAGAAGAGCTCCCTTCGGTTCCTCGAGGGTTCGAACTTTCAAACCCACGGGTCGAACAACGCGTCGGAAAAGCACGCGAACCCATAACAACCCACCACGGTGATGGGACTATTTCACAACCATTAAAGATGAAAGAAATGAAAAAAAAAAATATATGTATTCCGAATGATTCGAGTTACAACTTCAAGGAGAGAAAAACGTTTCATGTACAGATGAAGTCATGTGTGACGCGCTTTGTTTCGTATCCGTCACTTCAGCTCGCGCGGCGCGACGCTTCGTACAACACATGCGAACAGTCCGCTCGACCAGAGGGCCTTTGTCTCTCCTGCCAAGGCGGAGGGACCTTTTGTTGTGTGTGTGTGTGTGTGTGTGTGTGTGTGTGTGTGTGTGTGTGTCCCCTGAAGGACAAGTCCTTAAGGTCTGTGGTCGCCTTACATGGCCCTGTCAACACCGACGCTGTCATTCTCCCTTTTGGCGAGCCATCATCTACAGCCCCGCCTCCTCCACCCGACGCTCAACACCGCCTCTCCCACTCTCAACACCTCTCCCTCCCTCCCAAGCCAACTCCTCTCTCTCTCCCTCTCCTCTCACTTGGATAATCCCTCAGGGAACGGCAACGCCCCTGACCTGTTTATAGGTTAACTACACATCAAAAGTATCGGATTGAGAAGGCGAAACGACGCCAAATGTTGGGGCCTCAGCGAGTCAACGCCGGCGATTTCCGACCAATCGGGTCGAAAAAAAAACGCTCTCACGTCGTTTCAGCATTATCTTGCCACCTTCGACCCTGAGGACGGAGGAGGATCGCCACACACCGCTCCCTAGGTGTATGCTTCCGCCCTTGAAGTCATTCCTCAATTCTAAAGGGGACATTATCTTACTGGAACTGTAGGTCACAGTTGTGAAGCAATGATGAGGGCGAACCAGACCAAATTCTAAAAGTACAGGCTCGGGATTCTCATGGCTCCAAGGACTATATATAGTCTGCCCTTTAGACGAGCAGTTACATAAATCCCCGGACATGTCACTGTTCCGTTCAAGTCAGCAGTGCCAAAGGAGCAGTGTCTCCATCCATCTTGGCGCCCGTTGCCCACCATCCACGACCCAGGATCACCCCCCCCCCCCCCCCGTGGCCCGATGATGACCCGGTGGTGTGACCCAAGGTGACCTGACTCGTCCCACTGGTGTGATCCGACTTGACCTCAAATGACCCAGAGGTATGATCTCGCGTGACCCTACCATGTACGTTGTGCCCCCGACGTGACCTGACATGACATGACCCCTTGTGGCGACCTGACTCGACCTCATATGACCCCCGAAAAAATCCCACCTCGAGCTGGGCTGACTCTCTCTCTCTCTCTCTCTCTCTCTCTCTCTCTCTCTCTCTCTCTCTCTCTCTCTCTCTCAGGGGAGTCGACATCAGCACGATCTGACCTCATATCAAGCACACATTACGACCCCATGACGACCCACGTCACGACTCCCATCCTGACCCTCCATGAACCCAAAATTGCAGCCGGTGTAACCTCGCACGACCCGGCGGAAGCCAGGAAATGACCCCGTATGAGTCCGAATGACCCGGAATCATCATCCCCCCCCCTAAAACCGGCCGTAATGAACAAAATAACGACCGTAAAGCGGACAACCAACCCCTTTTCCTCGAACTTTTCTCTATTGCATTTTATGAAATCGTTTTTACATCCAGTCGTCATCATCATCATCATCATCATCTTCATCATCACTGCCAATATCATTACCAGATCCATCATTATCACTGCTGCTCTTGTTATCATCACTGCTGCCAATTGGGTCAGGTAACGAGGGGCGCAACCACCTGGACCTGTGTCTCAAACTGTGTTTTTCATTGTTCCTTCCGTCACCTGCTTTACATCGAGCCTTGTACTCACACGCTGCCTCATGGGGAGAAATCTCGAATCTCCAGAGTGCATAGAGTTATTTAGGGTCAAAGGTCAGGCCATCGTAGACTAAGGGTCGTGCCGTCGTGCTCAGGGGTCGTACCGTCGTGCTCAAGGGTCTTACAGTCGTGCTCAAGGGTCGTACCGTCGTGCTCAAGGGTCGTACCGTCGTGCTCAAGGGATCGTACCGTCGTGCTCAAGGGTCTTACAGTCGTGCTCAAGGGTCGTACCGTCGTGCTCAAGGGTCGTACCGTCGTGCTCAAGGGTCGTACCGTCATGCTCAAGGGTCGTGCCGTCGTGCT
>NC_092238.1:30429402-30441902 GCF_036320965.1 Panulirus ornatus | reverse complement strand
ACACACACACTCCTGTGAAGATTCACTTACCCTCCCAAGACTTCGCCGTGTGTGTGTGTGTGTGTGTGTGTGTGTGTGTGTGTGTGTGTGTGTGTGTGTGTGTGTACCTACCCAAGAGAGGCACTTACCGACGTCTTCATGTTTCTTGTATACACACTTGGGTGAGGTATTGTGATTTGCATATCTTAGAAGGGAGAGCTCGCGCTCTTTCTTCCTTTCCAAACAGTTGCGAGGTTTTCTTCCATGATACTTTAAGTTAAAAGTATTATGGACATAAAGTTTTGATAGTTTTACTTTACTTTAAGTTAAAAGTATTATGGACATAAAGTTTTGATAGTTTTACTTTACTTTAAGGTAAAAGTATTATGGACATAAAGTTTTGATGGTTTTACTTTACTTTAAGTTAAAAGTATTATGGACATAAGGTTTTGATGGTTTTACTTTACTTTAAGTTAAAAGTATTATGGACATAAAGTTTTGATGGTTTTGCTTTACTTTAAGTTAAAAGTATTATGGACATAAGTTTTGAGTTTTACTTTACTTTAAGTAAAAGTATTATGGACATAAAGTTTTGATAGTTTTACTCTACTTTAAGGGAAAGTATTATGGACATAAAGTTTTGATAGTTTTACTTTAAGGGAAAAAAGTATTATGGACACAAAGTTTTGATAGTTTTACTTTACTTTACATACGATAACTTTATCATTTCTGGGCGGGATGTTCAGCAGCTTTTCTTCCTCTGAATAATATAACGAAAAGTGAAATATCTGTCAGCATTCATCGCTTAGAATTTCGTGCCTGTTTACTGAAGAGGAGTTCGTGGGAGCGACCAGTCCTTCAGGAAAATTGGCAGCAATTTCTTTTTCTTAAATGTTCCAATATATCTCGCGGGGGAAAGTTGTGTTCCTTTAGCGCTCTGTAGGGAAAGTCCTTAACCACTTGGGTTCATCAGCTGGAAATTCTTACTCTGTGCCACGGAGCTTGGTGGAGGCGCTTCCTGCCACTATGAGGCCTCGTCGCAAAGAGCACGAGTCGAGGGAGGAACGCTGGAAGATGGACGGAATAGATGGATGGAATAGATGGATGGAATAGAGATGGATGGAATAGATTTCTTTTTTTTTTTTTTTTTGAGAGAGAGAAGTCTTCTTTGGTGGAAGACATGAGAGTTGTGGTGGTGAACACAGGTATGGTGCAAGACCGACACAGGTGTGGTGCAAATCACTGCAGGTGTGGTAAGAGACAGTTGCTTGCTGGAACACACAGGTGGGGAAGAAGACACAGGTGTGCTGGAAAGACACAGGTGTGGTAGAAGACACAGGTCCACGTGGTAGAAGGCACGGGTGTGCTGGAAGACACAGGTGTGGTAGAAGACACAGGTCCACGTGGTAGAAGACACAGGTGTGCTGGAAAGACACAGGTGTGCTGAAAGACACAGGTGTGGTAGTAGAGACGGGCATGCTGGAGACAGAACAGATGCGGGAGAGGATCTCCCTGTCCTGTGTTCCTCGTACTGTCACATCTTTTCATCTCATCATATTAATTTCTTCTTGTCCCTCGTTCATCACATCTTGTCATCATCTCTTTCTTTCCTCGCGTCAGTTTCGTTTTGAGTCCTTTTCTTCCCCCCATTTCATTCGCATCGTGGTATTTCTCATCACCGAATTCCCATTCTTACTAATCATTCTTCGTATCTCTTTTCGCTCATTCTTTTTTTTTTTTTATCTTTCATACGTTTTCTTGCGGAAAACGATCACCTTAACGCTCGTTTAGTAAAAAAAAAAAAAAAAAATGCCTCTTTGATCCGACCCTGTTAAAGGTCCAGGCCAACGGGATCTTCAATAAAGGCCAGAGGTGTCGAGGGTTGTAGTGAAGATGTGTTTGTCGAGGCTGAGGCGAACCTATGTTGATCGTGAAGGTGTAGTGAAGATGAGGGCGATGGTGCGTCTCCATTAGAAGTGGAGATGATTGAGTGACAGTGTGGAGGGTGGGTGGGGGGGGGGAGAGAGAGAGAGAGAGAGAGAGAGAGAGAGAGAGAGAGAGAGAGAGAGAGAGAGAGAGAGAGAGAGAGAGAGAGAGACCCACTGCCTTCGTACACTTGGTGGCGTTTCTTGTTCGTTACTATATATTTCTTTTTTTTTTTTATCTTATCTCTTGTTCGTGTTAGTTTATATTCCAGTTCAAGTTTACTTTCAATCTTCTTTCTTTCTCTCGTCCACATTAATGTCCTTCTAGTTCCTTGTTTGTGTTATTTTTCATTTCTGATTCTTCATCATCATCATCTTCTCCTTATTATCATTATCATTATTACCATTATTATCATCATCATCATCATCATCATCATCTTCTCCTCCTTCTTATTATCATTATCATTATCACTAATATCATTATTATCATTATCACCATTATCATCATCTTATTATCATCATCAACATCATTCGTCTTTGATTGAATCACTTCTTTCTTCAGTCCTTGTTTGTCTTTCTTCCTCTCTTATTCTTCCCACCTTCACATTATTTTCCTTCTTCCTCCCACTTCGCTGGGTCGAGTTAATCTTCTTATCTCTTTTTCTCTTCGGTAAACTCAACATCACTTAATGCATTTACCTCATATACACGACTGTCTCTCCTTAAGTCCTTACTTACTTGAAGTATAACTTGTTCTCTTGAGAATCTAAAAACATTTCTGCAAGTGACTTCGAAAGTGTATCCATCTATCCTGGCCAATATTACCTTTAAGTCTAAGAATCATCCCATCAGCTCAAAAACTACCGGACAAAAATCACTTTCGCCTTGGTACTCGATCCTTTTCTTAGGGACTTCCGGCACGTGTATATCCTTCTGGGTCGATTCATCTTTTCTCCATCAATGACAAAAATCTCTGAAAATCTCCCTTCACCCTCCACCACCACCACCAACCACCACCACCTCGTTCCCAAGTCATCCAAGTGACAATCCTACATTTAGGATCAGATTCCACGTCTTGATACATCAACCCGGTGATAATCCTACATTTAGGATCAGATTTCACGTCTTGATACGTCAGATGATGTTGCGTTACATAGAGAGAGAGAGAGAGAGAGAGAGAGAGAGAGAGAGAGAGAGAGAGAGAGAGAGAGAGAGAGAGAGAGAGAGAGCGGCGAAAAGGAACAACGAGTAATAAATATATTTCCTAATTGAGTTTCAGATTTCAACTGCCGTGGTCTTGTCCCTCTGATCCAATCACCATATTTGAATTCAAAATTAAATTTCTCAAAAATCATTTTAAAGTTTCTGATAATTTTGTATCGTAATCGCCAGCTCACACTTCACATAAGCCGTTTAAATCCACTTTGCATCATTTTTGTAATTAATCAAATAACTGTCAGTATTTTTTCCCTTCCTTACCCCTCCCCCATGTACATCACACATCATAAACGAGAGAAGACTTTAATTAATAACGTAAAAAAAGGAAAAAAAAAAAAACCTTGGTTTACTTAATCTCTTTTTTGTCTGCCATTAAGTATTCACTCTTGATTTTCCAGTTTATATTTTCTACTTATTCTCCTTTATTTCTGTTATGTTTTTATAATGCTTTGAGGATGGTACTTTTTTTTTTCTAAATGTTTACTCATATGCATACAACTTACATCCCGTTTTCTACCACAATTCTTTTTCAAAGTTTACGATCCATGGTATTAATGAGGAACCTGAGAGTTGCTTCTCATTAAATTTGTTCGGGAAAAATAGAAAGATTAATTATGAAAATGATGGTGAGAAAAATTTCAAGAATGAGAAACGAAAAACTTATTTTCGGAGTTTCTTCTCTGCAATATTCCAGTTCTCGTTTTCTTTATGTAACATCCGTCTTGCATTACTTTTTTTTTTATTTTCATTTTCTGTTGTTAATTTTGGTTAATCATCATAATTTCAGCTCGTACGCGGTTACAGCGATACATTCTTAATTACCTGCTCACCCACAGAAGATGACACGAAACGAAACACCAATGGTCGAGAAGTCTTCCCTATGATAAGCTGGTCATGAGAACATGACATGACCTTAAATGCCCGTAGTTACAGCCCTTACTTTCCCTACGAAGCAATTCCTTTCAAAATTTCGAATGATTCGAATAATAACCCATGATGCAAACACTTGTCTTCCCTTCAAAATACTGGCCATGAATATTCATTGTTTATCTCACTCCCTCACCAGACGTGGGTTTAATCCCCTCATCCCTCACCAGACGTGGGTTTAATCCCCTCATCCCTCACCAGACGTGGGTTTAATCCCCTGATCCCTCACCAGACGTGAGTTTAATCCCCTCATCCCTCACCAGACGTGGGTTTAACCAGTCTCACCCTTCACCAGACGTGGGTTTAACCTCCTTCACCCCTCACCAGGCGAGGATATAACCGCCTTCACCCCTCACCAGACGTGGGTTTAATCCCTTCATCCCTCACCAGACGTGGGTTTAATCCCCTCATCCCTCACCAGACGTGGGTTTAATCCCCTCATCCCTCACCAGACGTGGGTTTAACCTCCTCACCCCTCACTAGATAAGGGTACAACCGCCCTCACCCCTCACCGACGTGGATTTAATCCCCTCATCCCTCACCAGACGTGGGTTTAATCCCTTCACCCCTCACCAGACGTGGGTTTAATCCCTTCACCCCTCACCAGACGTGGGTTTAACCTCCCTTACCCTTCACTAGATGAGGGTATAGCCACCATCCCTTTCCCCCTCACCTCCAGAAACACTCACTACGTTTCCTTTAAAGAATGAAAATCACTTTCCTCGCCTCGTTGAACCATCAGATCGCCATACACCAAACGAACATAGAGGAGAATACACATAATTCTTACCAGCACACATCACTCATATAGACGCAACAGAGCGGAATATGCAAATCAGTCCTTCCCCCTCCACGTGTGAGGGAGGGCAAGAGCGACTTCGCATCCCTGGGTGTCGTACCGTCACGCGGGGAAAGTGTGTGGCTTCCACTTATCATGGCAGGAAGTGCCATGTTGATGAGGGTAACTTCGCTAATTGGACTTGACGGGACAGTTAAGAAATTACCGATCTTCCCCCACAATGCTGCCTCACAGGGTGGAGCTGGGTCCTCATAGCCCACCTCTGTGCCTATCACACACGTACTCTCTCTCTCTCTCTCTCTCTCTCTCTCTCTCCTCTCTCTCTCTCTCTCTCTAGAACAAGTGACGTATGTGTGACGGTACCTACGTACTGAATACATGAGGCTTTCAGCCCACTCATAAACGGAACTTATTTCCCTTTGGTCTACATATCTTGAGTCGGCCATGAATATGTGAGTGCCTATGTACTATATACATACGGCCCTCAGCCCATGTTTCTTTTTCTAATGTAACTCACATATTTACTCTTCTGTCCATGAATATGTATAGTGGAACATATGCTGTACACTGTGTTTGTAACAATGCAATGAATACATGGGGGTCCACAGACCAACGCTATAACTTGCCCTAGATTCACCAACGACGCAATGAGATTTGTCGAGTTCTTGGAAATGTCTCTTACCCACGCCATCTGTTGACGACGCGAAGTAATAGGGTATTTATCACTTAACAGACAATACACCGACACGACATCCATGCCGGGAAGACTCTGTCACGACCAGGCCTGCATGCATCTCATGACGTAACTTCACGCCTCTATCATACATGCCAGAGAGATGAAGCCAAGAGGACATCAAACAGGGAGGAATCCAACACACACACACACACACACACACACACACACACACACACACACACATGCACGAAAAAAAAAAGAAGGCAAACGAGAAGGGATAGTCAACAGGCACTCAAAGTACAGACACTTGAAAACTGATCCTTCAAAGGTGGACAATCAGACGCCGAGGGAAAAATAGAATCTTTGGAACCTCAGCGTCAAAGAAGGTTCGGAGGAAGAGATCGCTCACCTTCGGTTCCCGGGGAGGCAAAAGAACACACTTGACCCCGAGCTGGAGACAATCCGGAAACGCCAGGCACAGGTCTGAGGGAGAGGAAGGGAGGGAGGGAAAAAGAGAGGGAGGGAGGGAGGTACTGTACAAACAACGGTTCACTAACGTGGAGAACAACATCAACAACGGTGTCTACATCAAGTCAAACAAACAAGAGTAAACAATGACTAACAAGCAAATATGGGGACGTAAGAGAGGAAGGGGGAGAGGGAGAGAGGGAGGGAGGGAGAGAGAGAGAGACCCACATGGAATATCAACAATGAACGTGAACACACAGGCAAATCGAGCACGTAAAACAACAGGTACATCTAACAGTACCGGTGACAGACAACACAAAACACGAAGGGACACTCAACACCGCCAGGGGCACACGGAAAGAGGACACATCTGGAAGAATGTAACTAAAGCTGGGGACTGTAAAGTTGTGTAATGTAAAGTTATGGGCTGTGAAGTTATGGACTGTACAGTTGTGGACAGTGAAGTTGTGGACTGAAAAGTTGTGGACTGTGTAAAGTTGTGGACTGTGAAGATGTGGACTGTTTAGGGTCATGGAGTGCCATGTTGTGGACTAGGAAGGTGAGGTGTGTGAAGGCGTGGACGACAGCGGAGGTTCAGAGTGTCTTGACGACGAAGATGTGAACTTGAAGCACATCCTCACCCCTGGCAGTTACACACACATGAGTTCGTACACACGCACACGTACATGACCGCACACACACACACACACACACACACACACACACACACACACACACCTTGGCCAGGTGGACTGGACTCACCTGGAAGCGTCGGAGGCCATGCTGGTGTTGGAGCGAGTCCGTCGCGACTTGAAGGAGTCGCCGCGGTTGACGATGCGCCGGCCGGTGATGGAGAAGTGTCGGAGGCGGTAATAATCTTCGTCGTCGTCGTCGTCGCCACCGTTGACGGGGAGGGAGGTGAGGCGCGGCCGCTCCAGGGGCAAGGCCAATAGGGTGGGTCGGGCTAAGGACTTGATGGAGCGCGAGCGGGCGTGGTGGGGCGACCCGTACTTCATGTCGAACTCGTGGAGTTCGGCGGGGGTCAGGTCCTCGGGCGTGATGGCTGGGAACCCCGAGGGCACGGCGGGCGGAGACCCGACCTTCATGGCGCCCTCCCTGCCAACCGCTGCCCAGCCCTCCCCAGGATAGTCTGCTTCGAACATGTCCACTCTGAGGTCCGGGGTGGAGAGTGGCGCCGGGGAGGTGATGCCAGTCATCTCCGTGGGTGAGGTCACGTCTGGCTTTTCTGTGACGGTGTCCCCCGGTCGCATCGCTAGACAAGCCGGGGATAACCCCAGGAGAGGAAGCGTCCTCCCGCCCTGGACGGGGATGTGCACATCCGAGGGGGAATTCTCCATCTGTAACGCCGTAACGGACGCGGCGGGACTGACGAAAGCGCACACTCCCGTCGGATCTGGCGTGACGGCGAGCTTCGCCGGGAGGTGGAGTGATCCTAAGGTGATTAGGCTACTGTAGTCCTTGGCTGGCGGCGGGATGGTGGCGTCTTCGTCAGCTGAGCGGGCCAGGAGGGGTACAGTGTCCCCGGTGCTGAGGGAGGCGTCGCAGGTCATGTCCGTGGGCTCCAGGAGTGGCACGGTGTCCGCTGAGTTCATGCCTCCGACGATGGACATGCTTACTACTACGGGAGACAAGACGGTCGGGGGAGACCTACGGGGAGAGGAGCCTCCGGACTGGAAGGTGGTGGGCGCCCTGGACGGGGAGATGGTCGCAGTGGGTGACGTCGTGTGATATGTGGAACCTACTGTGTTTGCTGCCCACACAGGGGAGGCGAGGGGGGTGACCGCGGCCCGTGGCGGGGGCGGCGCACCGCTGAACTCTACGTCCATACTCTGCACGTCCGCTGCGGACGTGGTTAAGTCTACACTACCGGTGCCCTGCTCAGTGTCACTGGAGAGGTCCATCAGGTTGACGCTCTCGGCACTGTCCACACTGGCGGGCTGGGGCTGGACGCGACACTGGCTCCTGCTGTCTGGTGGGGGCGGCAGGGGCGGCACCACCACCTCACACGCCAGCTTCTTCTGCTTCTGAGCCACGCCCGTCTCGCTCCCCCGCCTCCCGCTCCCGTCAGACGGGCCCTTCATCCTACTCGACGACCCCAACCCGTGTTTCTGCCCCTGGCCCTGGGTCGACCTCTTGCCCAGGGGCGACCTGTGACCTTGTATCGGCGACGATCTTTGTGACTTGACTGACCTGTGGCCCTGGCGCGTCCCCAGCAAGGCCGGGGACTCGCCCGGGGCGTCGTGGGACAAGATGGTGCTGGCGTCCACCTGCAGCTGCCGCACTGGGGTCCTGGGCCGCCGCGTCGGGTGACCCGTGGGCTTCATGACCTTGGGCGAGAGGTGAGGCGGGTGAGGGAGGCGTGGGTGCTCCAGGGCGGGCTGAGGGCTGGCCTGCAGGCTCGGGTGGGCGGGGAAGGCTGCCTCCCCGCCGGTCGCACCCTTTGGTTGGTCGCGCTCTTGCTCCAGCGTCATCATCCCTGCAGGAGGAGGAAGAGGAGAGCGTTAGCATGACCGGAGAGGGTGGTAGCCAGGGGTGTGGATGTGGCTGGTGAGGGTGGTAGCCAGGGGTGTGGGTGGTAGCCAAGGGTGTGGGTGTGGCTGGTGAGGGTGGTAGCCTGGGGTGTGGGTGGAAGCCAGGGGTGTGGGTGTGGTTGGTGTGGGTGGTAGCCAAGGGTGTAAGGGCGACTGATAAGGTACTTAATTTTGGGTTAGAAACAATCTAAAGACTACACACACACACACACACACACACACACACACACACACACACACACACACGCGCAGCCGAAGGACTCTAACTGCTCACCTCATGTGTGACTATATCGTCAAACTATCGTACAGGAGAGAAGTTGTTTCGGTCACTGAGATTTCGACAAATATTTGCCGTGATATGCAAAGACAAGATTTATGATTTTCAATTGAAATTCTGGTCAAGCAATTTCAGTCGTTATATTTCAGAAAATAAAATGAATCCATTTTTTTTTTATCAGCCTTCAAGCACAGAAACGAAGGAATGTCGATGATTGAAACGGCCTTTCTATTAAAAGGGTTATCTCTGATCTAGAAAGAAAATGAAAATAAAATGAAAGGTAAAAGTTGGGGGGAGGAAAGGGCTTTGAAGTACAGGGGAAAATGTGTTGGGTGGGGATGGGGTGGGTGGGGGGGGGGTCACAAGACTGAAACCAATTAACCATACCTGACCTGACCTGGTAGAGAGGGGGTGGGGATGGGTGGGAGTCCGCCAAGACTCCTTCGAACCCCAGCATACCTCAACGTGAGGGGAGGAGAGGGAGAGGGGAGGAGAGAGGTGGAAACTATAGGGGTGGAGAGTAGGAGGGAAGGGGCAGGGGGAAGGGGGCAGGGGGAAGGGGGCGCACCACCCCCCCACTCACGAGGAAGACCTTCAGGAAAATATATATATGTACACAACGTCGAACAGGACTTGATCAAGTCTTTTGTAACAAGAGAACCAGTCATACCCCTCAAACGACCCCCAGAGTTCGGCTCATTAAGACAACGAGAACATACATACATACATACATACATACATACATACATACATACATACATACGTGCGTCGTCGAGGCCTAACAATCCCGGTAATTAACGTTGCGCCAACGATGATTTGAACAGCGGCGACCACTGAAGCAGCAGCAGCAGGCGGCACTAGGAATGAAACGAGACAGCAGACGACCTGCTTAAATCAGCAGGAAACACTAAAAGGTCAAAGCGGCAGCAGCAGACATCACTAGGAGAGGAGAAATTCCCACCTCGGTCGATGGTGATTGCATCTACACGGAAAATGTGGGGAGGGAGGAGCAGTCTGGATACTGAAGCCACCCCACCAAATCTTCCCGAAAACCATTCCAATTCCCGACAGAGTACAGTGGCTCGCTTGAGGCCGGACATGCGCTAAGAAAGATGCTTCCTTCCTCCATAAGTCTTTTGCAGAATGAGCTACGCGCTTTAAACATTGTCTCAAACAAAAGCAGAAACAGGTATCATACTACTACATCCACATGGATGATTATGAACGTGGGTAAACAATGAGACATTGAACAATAACGGATTACACAGACGAAGACAACTGACTCGGTTATATTCACCATCGCCTCGAAACATTTCTGGAACGAAACCTGGACGCGGGGTGGGAAGCCCCTCTCCCTCGACAGGTCCCCACTGGAATTGCTAGAACAATGTTGTGAGTTGTAACAAAAAAAAAATGATCTTTTTCCCCTCCTCACACACACACACACACACACACACACACCAGTAGAGATATCTCTAGAGTTCTAGATACCCACAACAATTCTTCAGTAAGAGAAGCCACTAAATCGAAAGCCAAAGTGACCAAAGGGAACTGCAGGAGTGTCATTGCCTCGTCATCGCTTGGAACCCAATTCCGACCAGCCTAGGCCTAAGAGAGACCTACTGGTGGACCAATTGTATTAACGTCCCTCTCAGCGAGGCTATGGGGACCTCGACCTCCTCCTTCCTCCAGCAGGGACGGGCCATCACCAAGGGGATTCAATCTCCCCCACAGTCGACTGACGTGATTAAATGGATTATTTACGACAAAGGCAGCGACAAGGAGCGCAAAATGTAATATGATGCAGTTACACAGCAGAGCAGC
The DNA here is from genome assembly GCF_036320965.1 of Panulirus ornatus. NCBI lineage: Eukaryota > Metazoa > Arthropoda > Malacostraca > Decapoda > Palinuridae > Panulirus > Panulirus ornatus. The sequence continues at coordinate 30,431,257 of NC_092238.1, read as the reverse complement.
GTCAGGGAAGGGTGGGTAGGGAGAGTGGAAACAGGGGGAAGGGAAGGGTGGTGGGAAAACAGGGAGATAGAGAGAGGAGAGACAGAGAAAAAGATACATGAAGGCACAATATTCGTGTGTGTGTGTGTTACAGGGACAGAGTTTTACACTCGTGGTGCCTCGTCTCTTAACCTTATATATATATATATATATATATATATATTCCTGGGGATAGGGGAGAAAGAATACTTCCCACATATTCCCTGCGTGTCGTGGAAGGCGAGTAACAGGGGAGGGAGCGAGTGGCTGGAAATCCTCCCCTCTCGTTTTGTTTTTTTTTTTTTTAATTTTCCAAAAGAAGGAACAGAGAAGGGGGCCAGGTGAGGATATTCCCTCAAAGGCCCAGTCCTCTGTTCGTAACGCTACCTCGCTAACGCGGGAAATGGCGAATAGTATGAAAGAAAGAGAGAATATATATATATCATGTCTTCCTCGACGAACACATATACACACACCCCAGCTTACGCTAGGTACCCATTCATCGACCAACCTATGGCGGGGGAGGATGAACAGTCGGGTTGGCTATGAGTCGGCTGCCCTCTTAGAGGACTCGAACCCTGGTTATGAGAATTGTCGATCGCAACGGTCGCCATTTCGCCACGCAGGCCCGTCTCGTGAGATAACGTGCATCTTTTAACGCGGGATGCGAACCAATGGCCCTGTGAATAAGAGCCTCTCCTTAGGGCCACAGTCAGAGTCTGCCGAGGTGGAGAGATGTTCTGACCAGTGCGGGGTTCGAACTCTGGGCCTGGAAGCTCAAGATCCCGTTCTCCATCAACTGAACCATCTTGAGTACTTTGCGAATAGAGGATAAACACGATAATCAAAGGGATAAACACGATAATCAAAGGGATAAAAACGATAATCAAGGGGTAACTAAAACACAAAATTTCTGTAATTCAAACCACTGAATACCCAATTCAGAGCCGAGCACCGGACCGAAAGCCATATTCAGAGCCAAAACACCGCATTACATCATCAGTGCCTCTAATTCATTCTGATGCGAGACTTTCCACTCCACACATCCCCTCTAGAGAACTCAAACAAACGACCCCAGGCCGGAGAAATACATTTTGTACGCTTTTAAAAACCAATTTCCCTGAGAAGTTTCGTTTTCTAGTTTGAGAACGAAAAAAGGGAGTGTGTGTGTGTGTGTGTGTGTGTGTGTGTGTGTGTGTGTGTGTGTGTGTGTGTGTGTATTTCGGGTGGACTTCCTTCAATAGGTCTCTACTGCGTCTTTCCTCACACCAAGAGGAAGGTTCGTGCACTTAAAAGATTTGACTTTTAATGTTCCTCATCTATCGCTGATTCGCGCCTACGACCGCAATGTGGATTGGTGATTGGCCGTACATCATGATCACGAAAGGCTAGGAAAGGGATTGGTGACCTGAGAGAGAGGATTGGGGGACGATGGGAGCGCGAGCAGGTGATTAGGATTAGGTGGATGGCGCGGATATCAATGCCAAATGATGGTCCTAGACCCGTCTGTATGTCTCTTTCTATCTATCTATATATATTCATCTATATATCATCTATCTCGCTCTCTGTTTACACCTCAGACATCCTACTATCTCTCCTCTTCTCTAATCTGTATAATTGTATTTTGTGTATCTCTTTCTTCTCCTTTCCTTTTCTCATTATTTTTTTACAGTCGCTGTTTTCGTCCCTGAATGTCCTGCATTCATTTTTAACAACCTCAAGAGCTTCCGCCGCATAACGAAATTAACGACGAAAATGCCAAAAGTAATTCCGTTTATTTCCTTTATTACTTTATCTTTTATTACTTTATCTTTATTACTTTGTCTTTCATAAACAA
>NC_092238.1:30409402-30424402 GCF_036320965.1 Panulirus ornatus | reverse complement strand
TCCCCCTCGAGCGAGCCACTCCGGGGAAATTCTATGGCTCTCCTTCGGCAGGCCAGGTCTGCTTGCCTCGCCTCTGAACTACGTCAGACCTTCGTCGCAAGGCATCATCATCAACGTCTGCCACTTACGTCAGTCGACTAATGACAAGACTCAAAAAGGTTATGCCATTAGCGTTAATGGCCGCCATCTCTCTCTCTCTCTCTCTCTCTCTCTCTCTCTCTCTCTCTCTCTCTCTCTCTCTCTCTCTCTCTTCGCATGGGCGTATGCTGGTAAGTATGCTTATCTAGTGTATCTACTTACACACACACACACACACACACAGACACATACACATACACACACACACACACACACACACATATATATATATATATATATATATATATATATATATATATATATATATATATATATATATATATATATATATACATATATATATATATATATCAACAAACAATACTCATGAACGACTATATGTGGCGAATCACGCAAGGATCATGATATGAACCAGACACTTTACGCCCGCGGCCTTTGCAAGATTAGAATCAGCCAGCCAACAGCCATTCAGAGACTAAAAGGTCCTTCACCACTGCATGATGATGATTCACACCTTTAATGGCCCCCTTCAGAATGCCACATGGAAAACTACGTCCCGACCCGGCGTGAATGACATTATCAATGTTCCTTCTCCGTCGTCGAAGTCAAAAGCCGAACTTCGCTGTGGCAGATGTGATGAACCTCTATATATAAAGTTCGACAACCCATTACCCTCTACGGCTCTGAGTCCTGTGGTACCGGCTCTCTCTCTCTCTCACCCTCATGCTTGCTTGCTTGCTTGCTGAGCTGACGTGGGTAGGATAGATTCACCACTTCCGCAATGCTACCACGGGAAAGGCCAACTTATCATCAGTCCTTGTTGATATAAAGGTTATAACAAGGTGGAGTTGTTTACATCGTGTTGATCAGGAGGTGGAGAAAGGTGTGGCGGGGTTAACCCAGGGGGGTTGGCACGCTCTGTAAGGATGGGGGATGGGGTTTGGGGGGTAGGATTGGTGTGGTGGGGTTGCTTACTGTGGGGTTGGTGTGGCGGGTCGGCTGGGTCAATGGTTAAGAAGGAAGGTGGGCTGGGTAGAACGCTAATAATAATGATAATGATCCTCCTTGGCCTAATACCTTAAGTACTCTTCAATTCACGAGTCTCACTTCGAAGAACGCAATACCAAATGGGCAAAAAGTTTCGAACTCTCAAAGTTTATTAAGAGCCACTCAGTTCTTTCCCTACAACCATAACCAAAAAAAAAGGAAAATTTGGGGAAAAAAAGATATGGGGGGGAACTTCTCCATATACTACCACCAAACTCACACTGAGCTCTTAACTTAGATCGAATGGCCGGAAGTAAGAAGCTATATGGAAGGCGTTTCCAGGTCTGGTTAAGAACTTCGAAGCCAAGAGCCGACCTCACTCACCACGACCGTAATCGCTGGACTGAACCGTGTAATGATCCAGGATCACACCGCACCAAACACTGTTATTTCTTGGGGTCTTGCAATTTCTCAAACTCTTGAATTTCTTATCGCTCTCCTCACCCGAGCTGAAGGCGCAAGTGTTTACCGAATCATCTTCCTTTTATGAGAGCCTTTGATCGACGAGGGTTTCGAAAAAAAAGCACCGATTCATCACCATTCCATAATTCAGGGTGGACCGCGTGCGTGTGTGTGTGTGTGGACCGAATCATGCCTTCGTACGATTCTCGATAATCCAAGGACGAGCTTCATCCGGTGAGTCTTTATCTGAATCGTGAGGCCCGGCGATGGATAATATGATTCGACGAATCACCACTTTGTCTCTCTTCATCATCATCGCGAGTGAGCAGCGATTCCACGGCTCCTGAATCATCCCTGCCTTTTTAAAGTATAGCAAGCATGGGATGACCTCCTGAATCATGATTCACCGCTTTACGTGCATCAGGACCGGTGGCCTTCGCCGTGAATCATAATCATACCACCTCAGAGAATCATTCAAATCACCTGAATCACAGTCAGAGTGAACCACAACAAAGGCCCGACCACACCCGAGCCAACTGAGCCCCACTGCCTTCCATCTGCTGCTGGTCGTGGGTTGCCATCGAGTCTCGGAGTCCTTTGGTTGCCATGTCTTGGGTATGGCAGGGTCGGAATATCGTTGCCATCCGGAGGGAAAGGAAGAGGAATGGAGGGTGGAGGGAGAGGGAGAGGTGACAGTGGCAATGGTCCTAACACTGTTGCCATCTCGGGTTGCGCAATTCATGAGACGTTAGCCACCGTCCATAAAGGAGTTGGCAACACCATCGTAACGAAGACTATAAACGCGTGTAAATAATCATGTCAGAAAATACAAAATAAAAGAGAAATTCGAGTGAACGATATGTTATCTAATCATAACGCCCCCTTTTTACATTCTTGCTTCGTCTTCTTTGACTACGTATCACTCATTCTGTGAGATTTCATGAGGTTCTCTGCATTCAGCATCGACCATTCATCTCTATTTGCGTTTACCCTGGGAGGAAAATGTTGAGAAAAATGTGAGAGTTTAAAGTCATGTCAGAGATTCGTTAAACGCCACGTCATGAAACCCAGACGCATCAGAAGACGTCTATATGTCAGAAGTGTTCATCTACAATGGCCAGTATTGAGAGGAAAGCCTTTTATGTCCCATTTTCTTTACGACTGATCGCGGGCCACTTTTTTTTTCATGGGTCACTTAACTCTGTCGTCCAAACTGCTACGTTAGTTTTATAAAGGGAGGTGGGGGGGTGGGGGGACACTTGACTTAATGGGGGTGGAGGGGGGGGTCAGGTCCGGTCGGGTCGGGTTCAACGCAGTGCAGTGCGATAAGTCCCTCTTAAACGTAGCTTTACAGACGTGTGACGTTGAGAGAGAGAGAGAGAGAGAGAGAGAGAGAGAGAGAGAGAGAGAGTGAGAGAGAGACGGGTAGACAAAGACCGACAAACGCAAACGGACATAACCGTAAACTGTACCAGCAATAAAATAAAAAAATAGTGAAACTTTTATACATAAGACTTATTTAACTCTCAAAAGTGTGTATATATATATATATATATATATATATATATATATATATATATATATATATATATATATATATATATATATATACATATATATATATATATATATATATATATATATATATATATATATATATATATATATTTTTTTTTTTTTTTTCAAACTATTCGCCATTTCCCGCATTAGCGAGGTAGCGTTACGAACAGAGGACTGGGCCTTTTTCGGAATATCCTCACCTGGCCCCCTCTGTTCCTTCTTTTGGAAAATTAAAAAAAAAAACGAGAGGGGAGGATTTCCAGCCCCCCGCTCCCTCCCCTTTTAGTCGCCTTCTACGACACGCAGGGAATACGTGGGAAGTATTCTTAATCCCCTATCCCCAGGGATAATATATATATATATATATATATATATATATATATATATATATATATATATATATATATATATATATATATATATATATATGCAACAGAGGCTTTGAAACTCTGGACAATTGGATGTATTTCTTTACCAATTAGAGTTCGGGAGAACCTTCCAGTGAAGTCCAGATCTATTGTACAACAGCAAAAGCGGTTATTCACTTTTCCATAGAAACTGCGCTGGGGGTTGACTCAGATAGAATCAAAATGTATAAAACAAACGAGGGCAGAAATGAAATGTAAAACAACAGCAAATTCTACGTAGAAATGGACTAGAAATTGACTAAGGATATATAGATGATTATAAGGGAGATCTTACATACATCTCGGTATATAACTACTTAATCATCAGTCTAAGACCATTAAAAAATAAAGGCTCGAAACCCATATATCATAGAAGCAGCTACACAGTGAAGGTGTACGTGGTCTTAGAACCATTAAGGACACAGTAAAGGTGTTAAAAACCTTTCGGTTGGTGAATGCATTCACCCTGGCCCAGACGGCCTCAACCACCCTGGCATTTGATAGGCATAAACCCTCAACCAAGCCAAGTACATATCTGACAATGGTACACCACCTAGACTGAACCCCCCTTGACCTGGTTCCTCATTCTCACCCCACTCCCAAAGAACCCCTCCCTAGACTGAACCCCCCTTGACCTGGTTCCTCATTCTCACCCCACTCCCAAAGAACCCCTCCCTAGACTGAACCCCCCTTGACCTGGTTCCTCATTCTCACCCCACTCCCAAAGAACCACCTCCAACACACAAACCAAACCCTGGCCCCAACTCCCCAAAACCCTCCCTCCCAAATTCCTCCACTCCCGGAACTTAATTTGTCCTCCAATCAACGATCAAGGGAGATCTCTGTTGCTTGAGAGCCCAACGGCCGGAAACACTGAGTCTATGTGGTCTTAGAAATTATCTTAATGAGAGAGAGAGAGAGAGAGAGAGAGAGAGAGAGAGAGAGAGAGAGAGAGAGAGAGAGAGAGAGAGAGAGAGAGAGAGAAGAGAGAGAGAGAGGATAGCTTGGCGACAAGCGGTCATAATCTGAGGTTTATGGGCATAATGACCCTTAGAGACGATATGCCTAAAGTCCAGACAGCTAACCATTCATGAGGTAACCCGGTCCATTTGACTCTGAAAGCGGTGGTGATGTGTTGACACGTTAACACGGATATTCTTTCCTTGTATGATGCTGATATAATACATATATATATATATATATATATATATATATATATATATATATATATATATATATATATATATATATATATGTGTGTGTGTGTGTTGTGTGGATAGATCGGTAGATAGGTAGGAAGGTAAATAGGTACACAGATAAGGTAGATAATAGACAGACAGATAGAGAGACAAATACATGGAATAATATGATTCCGTAGATATATTTCCCCTCACCCTCCCTCCGGCCCCCGAACTGTGAGTGCTTCTGGAATTGTTAGGACGAGTGTGTGTGGGCGGATGACAATACCAGGTCTGTTCTAACCTGTCTTTCTATTGTTCCACCGTGACCCCACGGCTAACAATGAATACCAATTTCACTTCCTCCTTCTCCCCCTCCTCTCGCTCTGTCTCTCTGAGAGGCGCTCCTTGATGCGAAATCATAACCACAATACAGATAAAATGAAAAGTCAACTATTCGTAAACACCTCATTTGAATATCTTGTTCATCTATAATGTGAGTGGAGTATAGATGAACTTCAAAGTAAAGTTTTTTTTTTTTATACTTTGTCGCTGTTTCCCGCGTTTGCGAGGTAGCGCAAGGAAACAGACGAAAGAAATGGCCCAACCCCCCCCCCATACACATGTATATACATACGTCCACACACGCAAATATACATACCTACACAGCTTTCCATGGTTTACCCCAGACGCTTCACATGCCTTGCTTCAATCCACTGACAGCACGTCAACCCCGGTATACCACATCGCTCCAATTCACTCTATTCCTTGCCCTCCTTTCACCCTCCTGCATGTTCAGGCCCCGATCACACAAAATCTTTTTCACTCCATCTTTCCACCTCCAATTTGGTCTCCCTCTTCTCCTTGTTCCCTCCACCTCCGACACATATATCCTCTTGGTCAATCTTTCCTCACTCATCCTCTCCATGTGCCCAAACCACTTCAAAACACCCTCTTCTGCTCTCTCAACCACGCTCTTTATATTTCCACACATCTCTCTTACCCTTACGTTACTCACTCGATCAAACCACCTCACACCACACATTGTCCTCAAACATCTCATTTCCAGCACATCCATCCTCCTGCGCACAACTCTATCCATAGCCCACGCCTCGCAACCATACAACATTGTTGGAACCACTATTCCTTCAAACATACCCATTTTTGCTTTCCGAGATAACCCCTTTAAAAACAGGATCAATGACAGTGAAAAGAACTCGTAATATAATAGGACAATAGTTTACCACATTTCGGGGGGGGGGGGGGAAACAAGATATCAGAAAGTCTCCGGAGAGTTCGACCCACGTTTCACTACCACAGGCAAATGCGTGCGGAGTGGATCACGCGGCTTCCACTCACCAACACTTGACCCCCCACTAACGTGTCGTATGTCTACGAACGTACTAACCCATGCACCACAAACATGTTGTACGTTTACGAACTGAAATAACCCAGATGTCACTTAGAATTTAGAAAAAATACACGTACAGTAGATCTCCTGACCCACACTGCACTAACAAAATCATTCTACTGTGTTTACCCATCGTTTATATACACAACGAGAGACAGACATAGCTTTCCCGAACGCGCACACACACTTCCCCAGCGGTACAAGAGGCCGGAGTTCTCTGGGTACAGCAATACAGTCGTCGTGCCGCGCTGGTCCGGCACTCTCTGTATATACATGACTGGGCGAGACTGCCCATTTCTCCGACGGGGTTGGTCTTGGCGTCATGCGTCCTCCTCGACTCATGCCCTTCGGTATGGTCGTCCAAGGTGGACACATCCTGGCCGTGGACGCGACGCTGCTCACGCTTGGTAGGATGGGTCCCCCGTCTGCCAGGAAGGCTCAGGTAGCAGGTGAGGTGAGTGAGGGGTCTATACCAACCACAAGAGGTCCAAGCAGGTCCCATCTTACACACGCATGACACAATGACACTCGCTTTTGAGAATATGTCTTCACCGAGTTCTCTGCCGAGGGAGCGGTGCGAGGCGGTGTAGCCCTGGTGGGCGCGTCGGCCTTACCACCGAGGAAGATAACAATCACACGGGAGAGGAAGGTGGAGGGAGACATTGCTGTCGAGCACAATACAGAAGCACACGGCCCCCCCAACCCATAGTAGGTGACTAATGTCACGTTGCGACATTTGGAGTCAACTCCATTTTTTATCCCGTCTTTTTTGTTTAGACAGAACACAACACAGTGCCGCCCCGCCCGTCTCCTGCCAACACTACCTGGCCATCATCAATCACACGGGGCGACGGGTGTGGAATACAACGAAGGGAAAGCCTCAACACGTAGGTACACGGTCGTCCCTATGGCCGGGTAGAAGGGTTTTGAGGGCGTTGTAGAACGCATTGGATTTGACTGCGTCTCTGTCCTTGGAAGACGACGAGGGATAATAGACCCATGATCTAAACCCATGGGAGATTCATGGTACCTTACCTTTCCCTCCCTCTCTCTCTCCCATGCCTCTCTCTCCTGCCACCTTTCACCTCTTCCACAACCCACCGCTTTTCCCCTCTCCCACAACCCACCGCTTTTCCCCTCTCTTCTCATAAGAGATCTCTCCTGTAAACCCTTTATGCCAAACTTTCCTCTTTACAGCTCCTCTCGAAGCGCATTTCCCTCTCACTAATCCCCTTTTATGAATTTCCTGTTCGTAAACTTTCTCGGAACACCCCCTTCTCTCTCTCTCTCTCTCTCTCTCTCTCTCTCTCTCTCTCTCTCTCTCTCTCTCTCTCTCTCTCTCTCTCTCATCTGTAACCTTCGTAACCTGTGTAAAACTGCCCCCACCCCCCCTCCGCCTGCTGTATCGACCTCCTGTACCCTGTGTGAAATTCTCCCTCGCCTGTACTAACTGACCTTCCACCTTTCTGTACTCTGCATAAAACCTGCCCCCTTCTTCTTCTCCACTCCACACCCCCTACACCCACCCCCCTCCCCCCCTTGCTCCCTGCCCTGTAACCTGGGAACTCCCTTGTATCGACCTCCCCTCACACTCCCACCCTAACCAACCTCTCCCTGAACTGTGACCCAGCAGGTGAGGCCTGGGGGCCACGTCGATATATGGAGTGACCCACACCATTCTCCGGCCTCCAAACACACACACACACACACACACACACACACCCCTCCCTCCCACTCCATTCCCAGACTACCCCTCACCCTCACTCTCCCTCTCTCTCCCTACCTCTCCCTGACGACTGATGTCTCCGTGCGATACAGCAGACGCCACCAATTGCCCTCCAAGGGGTTTCGAAATGACGACGAATTGAAGTATCGTTTCACGCGGATTACTTATAAACATCACAGGTCTGGTTACTTATAAACATCACAGGTCTGGTTACTTATAAACATCATAGGTCTGGTTACTTATAAACATCACAGGTCTGGTTACTTATAAACATTACAGGTCTGGTTACTTATAAACATTACAGGTCTGGTTACTTATAAACATTACAGGTCTGGTTACTTATAAACACTAAAGGTCTGGTTACTTATAAATATTACAGGTCTGGTTACTTATAAACATTACAGGTCTGGTTACTTATAAACATTACAGGTCTGGTTACTTATAAACATTACAGGCCTGGTTACTTATAAACATCACAGGTCTGGTTACTTATAAACATTACAGGCCTGGTTACCTATAAACATTACAGGTCTGGTTACTTATAAACATTACAGGTCTGGTTACTTATAAACATTACAGGTCTGGTTACTTATAAACACTAAAGGTCTGGTTACTTATAAATATTACAGGTCTGGTTACTTATAAACATTACAGGTCTGGTTACTTATAAACACTAAAGGTCTGGTTACTTATAAATATCACAGGTCTGGTTACTTATAAACATTACAGGTCTGGTTACTTATAAACATTACAGGTCTGGTTACTTATAAACATTACAGGCCTGGTTACCTATAAACATTACAGGTCTGGTTACTTATAAACACTAAAGGTCTGGTTACTTATAAATATTACAGGTCTGGTTACTTATAAACATTACAGGTCTGGTTACTTATAAACACTAAAGGTCTGGTTACTTATAAATATTACAGGTCTGGTTACTTATAAACATTACAGGTCTGGTTACTTATAAACATTACAGGTCTGGTTACTTATAAACATTACAGGCCTGGTTACCTATAAACATTACAGGTCTGGTTACTTATAAACACTAAAGGTCTGGTTACTTATAATATTACAGGTCTGGTTACTTATAAACATTACAGGTCTGGTTACTTATAAACACTAAAGGTCTGGTTACTTATAAATATTACAGGTCTGGTTACTTATAAACATTACAGGTCTGGTTACTTATAAACATTACAGGTCTGGTTACTTATAAACATTACAGGCCTGGTTACCTATAAACATTACAGGTCTGGTTACTTATAAACACTAAAGGTCTGGTTACTTATAAATATTACAGATCTGGTTACTTATAAACATTACAGGTCTGGTTACTTATAAATATTACAGGTCTGGTTACTTATAAACATTACAGGTCTGGTTACTTATAAACACTAAAGGTCTGGTTACTTATAAATATTACAGGTCTGGTTACTCATAAACATTACAGGTCTGGTTACTTATAAACATTACAGGTCTGGTTACTTATAAACATTACAGGCCTGGTTACTTATAAACATTACAGGCCTGGTTACTTATAAACATTACAGGCCTGGTTACCTATAAACATCACAAGTCTGGTTACTTATAAGCACTACGGGTCTGGTTACTTATAAACATCACAGGTCTGGTTACTTTATAAACATCACAGGTCTTTTACAGCTGTGCTGCTTTCGTAGTCAAATCTACGTCTGCAATAAGTATGTCTTTATTACGGCAACTGGCGACTACAGCGAATAAAGAATATTGGAGAAAAAAAAGAAAATAAAGTAATGGAGAAAAGAAACCATACGAAAATATAAGCAATAGGAAAATACGAGACAGACACGAAAATATAAGCAAGAGAAAAATACGACGTAGACCAGCGTATCGAGAGCGATCAGAACTCCATCTGTCCATCGTGTTTGGTGAATGAGACGAGGTTCGCAAACGACCCTTACTGCTGGTTATCTGCAAACGACCCTTACTGCTGTAACCGGTTATCTGTGGGCAACCGACGGGGGGGTCAGTACCCTCAGTGGGTGGACCGATGTGACCTCGAAGACCCGGCCAATACCACGGTCAGGTCGAGCGTGGAGATCACACACACCGACCTTTGATTCAGAACGTGTTATAAAACACACCGCAGCGCGTGGTATGATGCGCATTACGCATGGAGAGGGTGATGAAGACTTCAAAAAAAAGGGAGAAAATACCTCGAGAACACGGGATCGAATCGGGAGAGCAATGGGGGAGAGAGAGAGAGAGAGAGAGAGAGAGAGAGAGAGAGAGAGAGAGAGAGAGAGAGAGAGAGAGACGGGGAGGTTGGTGGTGAGGGGGGGTTCGAGCTGTGAACCATATAGGCCTGGGAATCAAAAAGGACATTTCCAGTGAGCCACTATCGCCGTGTAGGGGAATTCACTGCTTAAGTTCACTGCTCTTGTGCGGCCGAGTTCACTGCTCTTGTGGAGCCAGGTTCACTGCTCTTGTGGAGTCGAGATCACTGCTCTTGTAGAGCCAGGTTCACTGCTCTTGTGGAGCCAGATTCACTGCTCTTGTGGAGCCAGGTTCACTGCTCTTGTGGAGCCAGGTTCACTGCTCTTGTGGAGCCAGGTTCACTGCTCTTGTGGAGTCGAGATCACTGCTCATGTAGAGCCAGGTTCACTGCTCTTGTGGAACCAGGTTTCCTGCTCTTGTGGAGCCGAGTTCACTACTCTTGTGGAGCCGACTTCACTGCTCTTGTAGAGCCGACTTCACTGCTCTTGTGGAGCCAGGTTCACTGCTCTTGTGGAGTCGAGATCACTGCTCTTGTAGAGCCAAGTTCACTGCTCTTGTAGAGCCAAGTTCACTGCTCTTGTAGAGCCAAGTTCACTGCTCTTGCGGAGCCAAGTTCACTGCCCCTGTAGAGCCGAGTTCACTGCTCTTGTAGAGCCAAGTTCACTGCTCTTGCGGAGCCAAGTTCACTGCCCCTGTAGAGCCAAGTTCACTGCTCTTGTAGAGCCAAGTTCACTGCCCCTGTAGAGCCGAGTTCACTGCTCTTGCGGAGCCGACTTCAGTGCTCTTTGTCCAGCTGTCACAGCCCGGGCAAAAACGGTCACTGCTCTAATTCTATTCAGTGCCTTTACTCTTTTCAACTCGCGCCGTAAAATGTCACGAACATATGTCTGACGCAATAACTCGCCCTGGCGAAGTAACCTCTCTCTCTCTCTCTCTCTCTCTCTCTCTCTCTCTCTCTCTCTCTCTCTCTCTCTCTCTCTCTTCCTTTTAACACTGAATAAAACATGATTTACGCGCCTGCCACAAGCGTTATAATGGGGTGGAAAAAAAAAAAGGGGGGCAGGCAAAGGGAAAAATATCGGCAGATCTTGCAGAGCGTGTTGTCAAACCTCTTGGCTGGAGGAGGTGGGTGGGTTTAGGGAAGGTCTGAGTGTGGCCGGCGCTCAAGTCTGCCAGCGTTCCCGTCTTCTGGGAGCCCACCTCGGCCCTTGCTCAAACTCTGCTGGAGCTCACATCTGCTGGCAAGGACTACTGCCAGCAAAGACCACTCCTGACACGGATTGAAGTCAGCTGACAAAAAACAAACAAACAACTCACAAAACAAAATAAAAGCCCTTTGATAAGACATAAATCCGATATCTTTTTTTAAAAACCCGATATCACACATCACCGATACCGAAGCACTTCAGGACCAGATGGGGATTCCAACCCCTTTTCCCTCCTCCTCCCCACCACCACCACCACCACGGATACATCCAACTGTTCTTACACGCCAAGTTAAACCCTACCATAACAGCCAAACAACACAACCCAATTATGTCGGCCGCAGTAATTGTATCATCCAACTTTCCCCTCGTGTTGTGGGGGAAGCTTACAACACAGGAACACGGTTACCTTACGCTATCATGCGTATGATTTCTAGTTTACGTAATCTTCCTCCACGCCTTTCTATGTCGCATCTCGGTGCACCATGGAGAGACACACACACACATATATATCTGTCCATAGCACACTTCTTTATACTACCTCTGTCTATGTGTACTTACTTCTTCGTGCACTATCTATGTCACATTCACCCCATCAGACCTTTTATGTACCATCCTTCAGTGCCACATCTCTGTGTTACACGTCTCCACGTCACATCTCTCCCTCTATGCCACATCTCCGGTCGGTCGACACTTAACTCATAATCTCCCCAGAACCATCTTAGCTTCCCATCTCCTCCATCTCCCTCACTTTGGAAAACAAGAACTCTACCCACATGTTCCTCTCTCTCGAGTCTCCTGCTCCTTCCCCAACGCCTGACATCGGAAGGAGAAGGTCCAGGCGTGATTCACCTCATTCCATTCTCTCTTACTCACGGTAAGTATTGCCCCACATCCCTCTTGGCTCCTCGTGTCTGTCTGTTCTCTCGCGATAATTCGTCTTTCCACCTCTCCCTCGCCCAGCTTTCGCCATACGTCAAAGCTGAAGCTTTCATCATCTGTTCTTTGTGACATCTTACGTATTCAGATACACGTATCTCTCTTACGAGAACCAGTTTATAGAATTCGATTCTATCTTCCTTTTCCCTTATCATCACCTGTTTCTGGAGTGTTCAAAGCTGAAGCTTTTCTCATCTGTTCTTTGTGACATCTTACGTATTCAGATACACGTATCTCTCTTACGAGAACCAGTTTATAGAATTCGATTCTATCTTCCTTTTCCCTTATCATCACCTGTTTCTGGAGTGTTCAAAGCTGAAGCTTTTCTCATCTGTTCTTTGTGACATCTTACGTATTCAGATACAAGCATCTCTCTTACGAGAACTAATTTATAGAATTCGATTCTATCTTCCTTTTCCCTTATCATCACCTGTTTCTGGAGTGTTCATCGACCTCTCGGTCAAACCTGGCCCTAATTTCTCGTAAGTTATCACTTATTCTATTGTTCTTTGTGACATCTTACGTATTCAGATATATGTATCTCTCTAACGAGAACCAGTTTATAGAATTGGATTCTTTCTTCTCCCTTATCATCACCTGTTTCTGGAGTGTTCAACGACCTCTCGGTCAAACCTGGCCTTAATTTCTCCTAAGTTATCACCAATTCTATCACATCTCTTCTCTTAAACATAGTATTTTTCTTCTCTCCTGTTTTCTCTTCTATACATCATCATTCTTACCTCCATATATTCTAAACCAACATTTCGATGCCTTTCTGTTCTAATTTTCGGGCAGTGTTATCCTTTCCCATAACACCATTGTCTGTCTCGAGTGTCTGGGTACAAATGACCTATTGAGGCGGTTCCCACCACCATCAACCTATACCCCAGTGCTTTCAATCATGGCTTCCTTCGCTGATGACAGTAAGGGGTGGTCTTAAAGCTCTCTCTCTCTCTCTCTCTCTCTCTCTCTCTCTCTCTCTCTCTCTCTCTCTCTCTCTCTCTCTCTCTCTCTTTTCTTGCAATATCCCCTCGTGTTTCCTCTTTGTTCCCCCGCGCTATCACAGAAATATTGTTTCTGGAAATAGGTTATCATATACCCCTTTCCAGATAAACAAGAGTCTGGTATGGTGTAGTCCCCCTTCCAAAAAAATAAAAAAGTCTTCCCTCCGCTTTTATCAGATCAGGAATATTACGTTTTCTATTCCTATCGGTATCATAAGCCAGGCAGATTCGTGGAAAATATTTTCCCGTTTTCTTTGCATTATTTTCTTTGTTCAGTATATTTCCAGCATATGTTTGGTTAGCTTTAATCCCAGGCACAATAATGTAGTTTCCATTCCCCAAGCATTCCTACGTACCCTTCTCTTTTCTGTCTATCTAAAATGTTTCTTATATCTCTTCCACTTCAATAAAACTATTCCTAATCAAAAACAGTCATCTAGAACATGTTTGTAATATATTTTCTACTATATTTTTCCCACCGGATCATTTCTTATATTTTCTGTCCCCTTACGTACCCCTCTCATATTCCATCTATATTTTCCCTTTCTACTTTCGCCCTCCGGCTCTGTCGTTTCTTTCAGTCTCTTTTTTTTTTCTCATCACACCATCGCATTACTCTCTGCTATTGTCTTCCTCCTCCTCCTCCTCCTCTCGTCATCTCATCCCTTGCCTCTTGATCCGCCATCGTAGCACACACAATTTTGCGTACACTTCCGCCACTTTTACGACATGACATGATGACCCGCGTCAATAGCTCGACTCCAGTTCATTCTCGTCTTCCTACTGTCTCCAGTTATGAAATATTCAGAATCGCCCGTTTCCAGTCTCTCTACCGTCTCTTCCAGCACGACTTGAATCTCCAGAGGTCTCCTCCTGCGTCTCTCGGCCCATCTTATCTCCCCTGTCTCTCGAGTAAAGAGATTACCCCTCGGACCCCTTCAGGTTTTCTGAGCGTCCCAACGTTTTCTTTTCCGCAACTCCCTCGCAAAAGGGCTTACGACCTTCTCCCCCCCACCGTCCCGGAATCCCCAGGCGTCATTAAAACCCTCAATATCTGTGACTCTCCATCCTTTCATTCTCCTGATCCCACCTCCTTTCCCACCACGACCCCTCCTTCGAAGACGCCGTCGTCCCTACTCACGTGTCCCTCAAGTTACCTCTCATTCTCTCCCTGAGTAAAATCCTTTCCTAGATTGTCCAGAACCGCCTCTCCCAAGCCCTCCCTTCCTCTCCCTCTCTCTTGAGCCCCTCCCCTTGCCAAGCCGTCTAACATGGACCCCCCACCTCCCCCTTCGACATACCTTTTACCTCCACCATCCTTCGTGTCAAAGGCGGCAAAACTCGGGACGTGAGTTCTTGTCCAGGTCCCAATCTATCACTTGACACCCTTCCGTCTATAATCTCTCCACTCCAGATATCTCCTCTTATCTTCTCCCACTCTTTCAACTCCGTTTGCCACTTGGTCCGTGCCTCTTTGAGGTGCCTACCATCTCTCTTCGCCTTTCAAGTTAAACCAACCAACCCCCCCCTTAAAAAAACATCACTTGGCGACCCTCATCTATGTATCTCTTCCCCTTTCCCGTTCCCTTGAATCCTCTGGACTCAGCCCTGGATAGAATACAAGGGGTGAAGCACTTTGCTTCTCCTCTCTTCCTAATACAGTTACAGGTCTGCTGTATATGTAACGTAACAGTACAGACACCAGTGATCATGGAACTCTTCATGATGTCTGTAACAGACAGACTGATGGCTGTAACACACAC
>NC_092238.1:30399402-30404402 GCF_036320965.1 Panulirus ornatus | reverse complement strand
CCCCTGAGGCACGAGAGCCTGGCCCTTGACCTGATCCTCAAAATTCAGGTCAAAGGTTCAGCCATTACACACCCGTTCCTCACCATCGTGCTCGAGGGTCGTGCCGTCACTCTTACAGGTCGTGTCGTGGGCCTTAAGAGACGTATCGTCGTGCTCAAGGGTCGTAACGAAGTGTGCTCAAGGGTCGTACCACCGTGATCAAGGGTCGTAACGAAGTGTGCTCAAGGGTCGTACCGCCGTGTGCTCAAGGGTCGTACCGCCGTGTGCTCAAGGGTCATACCATCGTGCTCAAGGGTCGTACCACCGTAATCAAGGGTAGTACCACCGTGATCAAGGGTCGTACCACCGTGCTCAAGGGTCGTACCACCGTGCTCAAGGGTCGTTCCACCGTGATCAAGGGTCGTACCACCGTGCTCAAGGGTCGTACCGCCGTGTGCTCAAGGGTCGTACCGCCGTGTGCTCAATGGTCGTACCACCGTAATCAAGGGTCGTACCACCGTGCTCAAGGGTCGTACCGCCGTGTGCTCAAGGGTCATACCATCGTGCTCAAGGGTCATACACCGTGCTCAAGGGTCGTACCACCGTGCTCAATGGTCGTACCACTGTGCTCAAGGGTCGTACCACCGTGCTCAAGGGTCGTACCACCGTGATCAAGAGTCGTACCGCCGTGTGATCAAGGGTCGTACCGCCGTGTGATCAAGGGTCGTACCGCCGTGTGCTCAAGGGTCGTACCACCTTGCTCAAGGGTCGTACCACCATGCTCAAGGGTCGTACCACCGTGCTCAAGGGTCGTACCACCATGCTCAAGGGTCGTACCACCGTGCTCAAGGGTCGTACCATCGTGCTCAAGGGTCGTACCACCTTGCTCAAGGGTCGTACCACCGTGATCAAGGGACGTACCACCATGCTCAAGGGTCGTACCACCGTAATCAAGGGTCGTACCACCGCGACTCAGAGACCGGCACATTCTCCTTCTGTCGCTCGCGAAAAAGAATTCGCGAATCGCCAACTGAATTTTGAAGATCGTGCAGGGGTACAGTTCCATCAATTAGCCAATCGTCAAATGAGTAATTAAAACCGTGATTGCAGTGTCCAGGCAAAATAGGGTAATCAAGTGCACTACAAGGTTTCTAGATGGAGGTATCGACCAACTTCCTGCGAAAGGGGATTAATTGTTCTTTCCAATGTGAGAATAAATAATGTTTATCGAGAGAGAGAGAGAGAGAGAGAGAGAGAGAGAGAGAGAGAGAGAGAGAGAGAGAGAGAGAGAATAGTTGAAAATACCAAAAAGTCTCTCTCTCTCTTTCTCCGTGTGTGTGTGTGTGTGTGTGTGTGTGTGTGTGTGTGTGTGTGTGTGTGTGTGTGTAAGTGAGAGAGAGAGAGAGAGAGAGAGAGAGAGAGAGAGAGAGAGAGAGAGAGAGAGAGAGAGAGAGAGAGAGAGAGAGAGAGAATAGTTAAAAATATCAAAAAGTCTCTCTCTCTCTCTTTCTCCGTGTGTGTGTGTGTGTGTGTGTGTGTGTGTGTGTGTGTGTGTGTAAGTGAGAGAGAGAGAGAGAGAGAGAGAGAGAGAGAGAGAGAGAGAGAGAGAGAGAGAGAGAGAGAGAGAGAGAGAATAGTTGGAAATACCAAAAAGTCTCTCTCTCTCTTTCTCCGTGTGTGTGTGTGTGTGTGTGTGTGTGTGAGTGAGAGAGAGAGAGAGAGAGAGAGAGAGAGAGAGAGAGAGAGAGAGAGAGAGAGAGAGAGAGAGAGAGAATAGTTAAAAATATCAAAAAGTCTCTCTCTCTCTCTTTCTCCGTGTGTGTGTGTGTGTGTGTGTGTGTGTGTGTGTGTATGTGTAGAGAGAGAGAGAGAGAGAGAGAGAGAGAGAGAGAGAGAGAGAGAGAGAGAGAGAGAGAGAGAGAGAGAGAGAGAGAGTAGGAAGGGTGAGGGCGAGCGAATGGCTTAGGGAGCGTTCGTGTTGGCGTAGAGAGGAACATGTAATAATGACTTACATGGATGTTGAACGCTCGTATGAATTCGTCTGCAACAGAAGTAATACGGAGGGTCGAGAGAAGGACTGATAACAGCCGGGAGGGAGCGCAAACGAGGCAGTTCTGATCGTAGGCAGACGAAGCAATTTTGATCATTTTGGAACATGCAGGAATCTTAGAAATATGCAGATGATGGATGCAGTCTTGGTAACAAGGGAATTTTGAAGTATGCAGATGATGCGGTTTTGATCACGAAGAACTCTTAAAATATGCTTATGATGCAGCCTTGATAACAAGGGAATTTTGAGGTATGCAGATGATGCTGTCTTGATAACAAGGGAATTTTGAAATATGCAGATGATGCTGTTTTGATCACGAAGAACTCTTAGAATATGCAGATGATGCTGTTTTGATGACAAGGGAATTTTGAAATATGCAGATGATGCTTTTTTCAATGTCAGGAACTATGATAACATGTAGATGCAATATGAATAAGTGAAAGGGAGAAAAAAAAATGAGGTAATCTAGATCAATATGGCAAACTAACACATTAATGCAGAAGAGTTCGGTATCGGGAGAAGGACGCGGTGTCTGGAGGGTCTTAGACATCTTCGTGGCGAATGGCTAAAGACATCTTCGTGGCGAGTGGCTGCAGACATCTTCGTGGCGAGTGGCTACTAAAGACATCTTCGTGGCGAGTTGCTGCAGACATCTTCGTGGCGAGTGGCCTCCTAAGAATTCCAAACATTCGCCGGGTATACATATGACGCGTGAAGGAGCTGAGGCCACGGTTCCACAGAGCCTCCCACAAGATGGGCCTGGCCGATATGGCAGTAAGGGAGAACGACGAAGGACACGGTTACAGTCCCTGACGAAGATAAGCCTGGCGAAGATAAGCCTGGCGAAGATAAGAAGTCTTGGTCGTTTGGGATACAGGGAGTCGAGACCTTATCAACGGCCAGGGTCATTAAGGCCCTTAAACCCCCCCCCCCCCCCCCCCCCCCCCCAGTGAACACCACCCAACGGGAGATCTGGAAACACCTTCTTCAGGTGTTTGAAATAACCTTCAGGTCATACACGATCATCTCACTGTACGAGCCCGTCAGAGAGACGAAGTGTGTGTGTATGTGTGTGTGTGTGTGTGTGTGTGTGTGTGTGTGTGTGTGTGTGTGTGTGTGTGTGTTGGTAACAGCAGTGGCTGACTTTACACTGACGTATATAACAGTGAGATCTGGAGTTCATCTGACAGTGAGCCTGATGGCAGTGAAGGCGAACACAAAACTCCGATCTTCTGGTAATGTTGTATTCAGAAATATCAAAACTTTGGAAAGAAACGACAAAATGCATTTGATTCGCAAGACAAGCGCAGTGAACGTGGGCTACACAATATATGTGTGTGTGTGGAAATCTTCTGGAATATTTTGTGTTGTGATGGTGAAGTAATCACTTTCAGTTTTAGAGTAAATATTGAGTGCAAATATTGAGTGCTTCTTTCAAAGAGAATATTCTCAGTGAAATATTTCCTTTTTCGTTCTGAATATTTCAGTTTAATTACTATAGCTCTCTGAACACATCCCTCGCTCCTTCACTCTTCCATCTTCATCATCTTACCTAAACTCTATTCTCCCTTCCTCACCCTTTCACCCTTCCATCTCTATAACTCTCCCTCAGCCACACCCTCTCTTTCACCCTCCCCTAATACCCTCCCATCCCCTTCCATCCTCCCTTACCCACACTGTCACCCCCAACCATTTGTCTCCATCTATAGCCATATTCTCCTCCTCTTTATCCCTCCCCCTTCCATCTCTTTATACTCCCTCCCTCTCCAGCATCCTTCTCTTCCCTCCTCTCTCCCTCCCTCTCTCTCTCTCCTTCCTATAAGAGTATTTCCATCTAGGTATCAGTAATACGTTGCACCACTACGACACCGGAACCTTCGATTATCAGCTCCCGACACGTCCCTCAGACTCCCTCTACTTACCGTGTATGGATATCTATCTAATGGAAAGAGACAGGTGTCTACTATATAAGGACAGCTCGATACTGTATAGATATCTATCCATTGTATAGAGATGTGTGTCTACTGTGCAGAAATGTCTATCTATTGAGGATATATATTTTTTTTTTTAAACTATTCGCCATTTCCCGCGTTAGCGAGGTAGCGTTAAGAACAGAGGACTGGGCCTTTGAGGGAATATCCTTACCTGGCCCCCTTCTCTGTTCCTTCTTTTGGAAAATTAAAAAAAAAATAATGAGAAGGGAGGATTTCCAGCCCCCCGCTCCCTCCCCTTTTAGTCGCCTTCTACGACACGCAGGGAATACGTGGGAAGTATTCTTTCTCCCATCCCCAGGGATATATACATATATATCTTTTTCTTTTATACTATTCGCCATTTCCCGCGTTAGCGAGGTAGCGTTAAGAACAGAGGACTGGGCCTTTGAGGGAGTATCCTCACCTGGCCCCCTTCTCTGTTCCTTCTTTTGGAAAAAAAAAAAAAAAAAAAAAAAAAAAAAAAATGAGAGGGGAGGATTTCCGGCCCCCCGCTCCCTTCCCTTTTAGTCGCCTTCTACGACACGCAGGGAATACGTGGGAAGTATTCTTTCTCCCCTATCCCCAGGGATAAAATATATATATATATATATATATATATATATATATTCTTTTTTTCTTTTAAACTATTCGCCATTTCCCGCGTTAGCGAGGTAGCATTAAGAACAGAGGACTGGGCCTTTGACTGGCCCAATTCTCTGTTCCTTCTTTTGGAAAATTAAAAAAAAACGAGAGGGGAGGATTTCCAGCCCCCTGCTCCCTCCCCTTTTAGTCGCCTTCTACGACACGCAGGGAATACGTGGGAAGTATTCTTTCTCCCATCCCCAGGGATATATATATATATATATATATATATATATATATATATATATATATATATATATATATATATATATATATATACTCATTTATCTACTTATTCACTGTATAAAGATAATTACTCACTCTATACAGATATAAATGAATTTCAAAGACGGAGG
>NC_092238.1:30391902-30394402 GCF_036320965.1 Panulirus ornatus | reverse complement strand
CTGTCTCTCACCTCTCTCTCTCTCTCTCTCTCTCTCTCTCTCTCTCTCTCTCTCTCTCTCTCTCTCTCTCCCTCTCGTCTGTCGGACTAATGGCAGCCTTGGTTCCTCCCAACGGACCTCATGGTATTTTCAACGTTCCTTCCGCCTCCCCAACTCACTAATGGAATAATTAATCCTCGGGAACTGCATTAATTAACTGAGACTAATCCAGCATTCATCTGCATCCCGAAGACACTAGTTCCCCCCTCAACTGCTAAATAGCACTCAAGAAGAGAGTGAGGCTTTTACGTGTTTGTAAAATCCAGTCGAATAGACTATGTACTCAAAGGTGGCTGGAATGCAAATATGGGTCTCTTTGAGTGTTCTGTCGCCTGGTCGTTAGCTTTGTGTATTCTTGCGGTAGCTGCAGCAACGGCAGCTGCTGGCAATGGCTTCCAGGAAGAGAATGCACGAGCGCTCCAGGCTGGAACGCTGCAGCTGGCGGTGGAAGCTCCCAGGATCTGAATGCAGGAGCTTCGGGCTGGAACACTCTGTGGCGAGTGGTGGTGGCGGGTGGCTGGCTTCCAGTAACCTCACGAAGTAGCTTCGAGGTGGAACACTGCAGGTGGTGATAAAGAGGCTTCCAGGACCCCTCATGCAAGGGCTCCAGGTAGAGGCACTGTAACTGCTTCCAGGATCCGCATACAGAAGCTCTAGGCTGGAGCGCTGCAGACAGTAGAAGAGGATTCCAGGATCCTCAGGCAAAAGTTCCAGGCTGGAACACCGCAGCTGGTGACAGCTGCTTCCAGGACCCACATGCGGGAGCTCCAGGCTGAACCAAAGCCGTGGTTCTCAACGCCTCTGGGTGACCAGGTCTTCAAAAGATGCAAGAATACAAGAGCCAGAGTCCGTACCAAGAAATCAAGTAGGGAACCTTGTTCGAAAACAGATTTGCTGAAGTCAGTCATACACTACAAGAGTAGCGTATGATGGAACGAAGCTGTGAACATGGACAACCAAGGTTCGTAAACTTGTACGACTGTAGAGAGACTTCAAGAGATGGGGCGCCCCCGAGTGTGGGACTCTCTTTCCCTCCCCATCCTCCTCAACCCCGTCCTGGACAAACAGGTCACTGAAAGTAGGTAATCAAACAAGATCCCACACAGGAGCGCCGTCCGTCGTGCGCGTCCGCCACAACCTGGGATCAAGGCATCGAAACCAACCATCAACCTCCCCTTCCCCTTTCTCTCAGAGCTGATTGGTGGGCATTGGTCGTCGGGAGACAAATGAAAGTGACAAGAAATGATTCCCAGGACGGAGGGGAACGGCGGGGGGAAGAGGGAGGGAGGAGGAGAAGGGGCGAGAGAGAGAAACAGTCCTGCCCCTTTTTCCGGCGCCTTTAATAAGCTGGATGTGTGTGTGTGTGTGTGTGTGTGTGTGTGTGTGTGTGTGTGAGAGAGAGAGAGAGAGAGAGAGAGAGAGAGAGAGAGAGAGAGAGAGAGAGAGAGAGAGAGAGAGAGAGAGAGAGAGCGAGGAAAACAGGAAGTGTCGTGGGTGGCCTTGGACCCATTAATGGCCATAATTGGGTTATGTCTTACAAGAAGCTGGCACGTCTGCCTTCATTAGCCACTTGCCCTCTCCTCACCCTCGACCCCCCCCACCTGGATTATCACCAAACCACCACCGTCTAAATTATCATCCGAATTATCACCGTCTACTTCATCACTCTGATTCTAATTATGGCTTTGTTTAAACAACAACCTCCCCCCCCCTCTTTTTTCTTTTTTACATAAAAAGGTTTTCTAATTATAGGTTTTCTAATCTCCTCTGTTTTACGTCTTTAATTAGCTCTAGTTATCGAGATAATTGGATTCCAGGAATACCTGCGAAAATAAATCGCAATGAGCGCTGGCAAAAACGATCGCTGGCTACGAAGAGTCAGTCGCAAGCAAGAGCGCGGTCGCTCTCTGGAACACTCGCTGGCGAGAACGGTCGCTGGCAGGAATGATCCCTCACTGGAATGGTCGCTGGCTCAAGATTTTAGACGCACACACAACATACACGGGAAAAAAAAGATGTCTCAAACTTTCCCTCGTTTGTTTTTGTGTCGAAAAGTTCCTTGTTCTGCTCTGGGCACATTGTCACCAGGCCCTCGAGGTGGGAGTGTAGTGATCTGCCAGTCATATGATGGTATTATTCGTTATAATTAGTTTACAATCATCTCTCTTCGGTTACTGACATACAATACTTTTTCGCATAAGGTATTGACAGGTGTTTAGTTATGGTCTATGTGCTTAACTATACATTAATACCCATTTGATAATACCTATGTTTATCATATTTTTTCTAATACCTATTGGTTTAGTACTGATTCTGTAATGCATTATCTTTAATGACCAATTACCTATTACCTATTCATTTATAACCAATTATCTTTTACCTATTACCTATTCATTTATAACCAATTTTATATTACCTATTCATTTATAACCAATTATCTTTTACCCATTACCTATTCATC
>NC_092238.1:30381902-30389402 GCF_036320965.1 Panulirus ornatus | reverse complement strand
ATGTATTCTCAACACTACATTCTAATGTATTCTCAACACTACATTCTAATGTATTCTCAACACTACATTCTAATGTATTCTCAACACTACATTCTACTGTATTCTCAACACTACATTCTAATGTATTCTCAACACTACATTCTAATGTATTCTCAACACTACATTCTGATGTATTCTCAACACTACATTCTAATGTATTCTCAACACTACATTCTAATGTATTCTCAACACTACATTCTACTGTATTCTCAACATTACATTCTAATGTATTTCTCAACACTACATTCTAATGTATTTTTCAACACTACATTCTACTGTATTCTCAACACTACATTCTAATGTATTCTCAACACTACATTCTAATGTATTCTCAACACTACATTCTAATGTATTCTCAACACTACATTCTACTGTATTCTCAACACTACATTCTAATGTTTATCTGTATTTCTTTCTACGACTAAATTCGAAAGCTTGTAAAAAGAAAAAAGGAATTCTTTTTCATGACATTCCTTGATCCTATTCCCTACTTCATTCATATGTATACTGAATTGGGTGATGACTACGGTGAAACAACAGATTACCGAATGAAATGAAAAAAAAAAAGTGTATATCCAGCGATGATGAAAGATCCTAGGTGTGTGTTTGAGTGAGAGACAGACGTAGACACGGACGTCCCAAAACTCCGTCGCCGGGCCAGAGAGATCACACACACATACGCTTTGACACCACCTCTCTAATCCGTCTGGCCAATCAAATAAGGAAGACCCCACTCCAGGAGTAGCTCCACGAGACCCCTCCAATAGTCTGACTGATTACGTCTGTTGTGCAGACCCGCGAGGCAGGCCAGCGCTAAAACCCCAAGGCTCGGCAGGGTTAATATTGTTCATGATCTAAGCGTAACGTAAGGACTTCTCAGACTAAATGAAATAACCCAATGTAATTCTCTCTCTCTCTCTCTCTCTCTCTCTCTCTCTCTCTCTCTCTCTCTCTCTCTCTCTGAAAACCACCAGACGCAGACGCCCACAGTGAGACTGAGTCTCACCAGCCTAACTTGGATAATCCGTTCGAGTATAACAGTGTAATCCCTTTTCATCCGTGCAGGCAATATATATATATATATATATATATATATATATATATATATATATATATATATATATATATATATTCTCATAATCGCATTTTCAGGGGTTTTCGAGGTAGTGCCAGGAATCAAAGAAGAATGGCCACATTTCCTTGAAGCTACTCTCTAGCTATTCATATGTAATTCACCGGAACCACAGCTCCCAGTTCATAACTAGGCCCCGCACATCTTTCCATGGTTTTTCTCAGTCGCTTCACATAACCTGGTTCAGTACACTGACAGCACGTCGACCCCTGTATGCCACATGGTTCCAATTTACTCTATCCCGTGCACACCTTTCACCCTCATACATGTTCAGGCTCGGATCACTCTCCGTTCTCCTTGTTCACTCCACTCCCGGAACTTATACCCTCTCTGTTCATCTCTTCTTACTCCTGTCTATATGTCTAAACCATTTCAACACACACACCCCTTCAGCGCCCTCGACCAAAACTCTTTTAATCACCAGACATATCTTTACCGTCTCATAACTTACTCGATCAAACCACCTCACACCACACACTATCCTCAAGTATTTCATTTCCAACACATCCATCCTCTTCTGCACATCCTCACCTGTAGACCATACCTCGCAGACAAATAGCACTGTTGGGACTAATATGCCTTCCAACACATCCATTTTCTCCCTACCAGTTAACGACCTCTCCTTCTAGAACCTTCGGCGCCCCCCTCACCCACCCTTATGCTAGACCTAATACCTTTGCTTTTATTCACATTTCCTCTCAAGTTCCTCCTCTCCCACACTCTCTCAAACTCAGTCACCAACTTCTGCAGTTTCTCACTCGAATCTGCCACCAGTGCTGTGTCATCAGCAAATAATACCTAGATCACTTCCCACTCCCTCCTAATCCCCTACAGATTGCATACTCGTCCTTTCTCGAAAGCCCTTGCATATATATATATATATATATATATATATATATATATATATATATATATATATATATATATATATATATATATATATATAAACACATATGAGTTCCTTTACAATGTCATACCAAAATCCATTTTACCATAAGCCTCGCCAGCCACCTGAGTATTCCCAGTGCAACATAAGTCTCGTCAGACTACTGTGGGATAATCCGGGTCATCATCATAAGACCCCAGAGGCTTATGATGATTCCTCCAAGACCCCCAGAGGCTAATGATGATTCCTCCAAGACCCCAGAGGCTTCTGATGATTCCTCCAAGACCCCCAGAGGCTTATGATATGATTCCTCAAATAAAAATAAAAAAACGTAGATCCCATTTTTATTTCAGGAGAGTTTGATCGGGCGGTGGCACACCTCGCACGTGACTCGAACGCTTGAAGCCATTCCCACGAAGGTATGATACCAGCCTAAACATACTGTTACACCAAACTACAGTGATACGAAGGTATGATACCAGTCTGAACATACTGTTACACCAAACTACAGTGATACGAAGGTATGATACCAGTCTGAACATACTGTTACGCCAAACTACAGTGATACGAAGGTATGATACCAGTCTGAACATACTGTTACGCCAAACTACAGTGATACGAAGGTATGATACCAGTCTGAACATACTGTTACGCCAAACTACAGTGATACGAAGGTATGATACCAGCCTAAACATACTGTTACACCACAGTACAGTGATACACGTGGGAAATACATCATTATACGGAGGAAAGCACTTCAAAGTTTCGCTAATGGTGCCGACGACAATGTTGACACCACGGAAACGTTTTCTTTCCGTCATTCTCGGGGGGGGGGGGGGGGGGGGGGGGGGAAAGAAAACTGGAGGCATGAGACTCGAGACCGCTTTCCATAAGCAACACAAAGACTCGTGAGGGGTTTTCCATCATACTTTATATCTTGCCGGCTCTTCAAGCCGGCCATCCTATCTGCCGGCCAGCCGGTCAACGGAGAAATTCCAGTTTATTGGTTTGCGATATGTTTTCCCATCTTCTCTTATATGTCTTCTGTTGTAGAAGGAAAAGTCGCTAACTTATCAAGATGTCCTGAAGAAGAAGAAGAAGAAGAAGAAGAAGAAGAAGAAGAAGAAGAAGAAGAAGATGAAGAAGGAGAAGAAGAAGAAAGGATGAGGAGAAGAAGAAGAAGAAGAAGAAGAAGAAGGAGAAGAAGAAGTAGAAGAAGAAGAAGAAGAAAGGAGAAGAAGGAGGAGGAGGAGGAGGAGGAGGAGGAGGAGGAGGAGGAGGAGGAGGAGAAGAAAATGAGGATCTTCCTGAAGACAGATACAGAAAACGGATACTTACTGAAGGGCCTGTCTTTACAGATCACGTTTTCGAAATCAATGAAAAAAAATAGATAAATAAATGGGGTACTGAAGGGCCTGTCTTTTAGAGATCACGTTTTCGAAATCAATAAAAAAAATATATAAATAAATGGGGTTCAGAGAGAGAAAGAGAGAACCTGCTTAGGATAAACATCACGTCCTTCGTCTTTTCTTCAGCTGCCCCCCTCCTTCCCACAAGGTTCCCCGAACACAATCTTTTGTACCGATGCAAATTCATCTCCTCAACATTCTACGTACCATCTCGATTCTTAAATCATGCTCTCCTACCAATAGGTATTTACCCAGCAATATCATCCACTCCTTTATCATCTCGAGGCTAAAAAAAAAAAAAAGAAAAAGGTGAAATCACTTCTGAACAGACGCTTGATATGGATTTTATTCAGTGGGTTTTTCGGATCTTCTATGAATACAACCCACTGATTGATCATGTCGGTCACTTCTCATTTTCCATGAATGTAAAAGGAAAATGTGATGGAATTCACCACACACACACACACACACACACACACACACACACACACACACACTGAGGAATTTTGGTGTCAAATCATTATATTTTCCTCGCCATGAAATTTTCCTTCGAACAGAAATAACTTTAATAACAATAACACAAGTGACCTGAAACTTGGCAGCTCTGTAACTACAAGTTGTATCAGTGACCGGGTGGGATACACAGTGACTGATGACACATGTATCAGAAAATGGGAAGCCGGACAACTTTTTCACTAAAAATCTGCGGGATCACGGACAGAATCACTCATGGAAATCAAACATAGAACAGAAAAAAAAAAAAATGGAAGACGTAAACAAAAGAACAAAAAGAAAAGGGAGAAAGATCACACGAATCTGAGAATCTCTGAGGAAGTTGGAAATCTGTGTCTCAACACAGGAGAAGTTATAGCCGTGGGGAGAGACATGAGACCGGAGTAAAGACTTCCAAAGCTAAGCGGAGTAAGGAAAGAAACGAATAAAACGATGGTGCTCAATCCTTGATGAGTTGCCAATGGCCACATAGCATTCCCCATGACGGCAGTGGCTTGCCTAGTACACTCCGTGGTCGAACTATGGAGGTAGACATGCATACAGAGAGCTCCCAGGGAGATCAGAATCCGGAGCAATACCTGTAGAGGAGGGAAAGAGAAACTACACTCGAGACGGTGGGAAAGGTGGAAGGGAAGGGAAGGGTGGAAGGGTCAACTTTTTTTTGAGGTCAGACTGTGAGGATTGGATCAGTCGGATTGCCCTGGAGTTGCACTACTGTTCTCCAGGCAAAGAGTGGAAGCTCTCTCTCTCTCTCTCTCCCTCTCTCTCTCTCTCTCTCTCTCTCTCTCTCTCTCTCTCTCTCTATATATATATATATATATATATATATATATATATATATATATATATATATATAAATATATATATATATATACATATATTGTTCTAATACTTTTATCGCACAAGGTTTCACAAGCGATACATTGCCCAACAACACACACACACACACACACACACACACACACACACACACACACACACACACCAAAGATGAAAATATTCCAGTGTTGGAATACGTAAAACGCGTCGTCACGTTTTCCCAGAGAACTGTTGGTCCTGCAAAACCCAGAAGTGGCAATTTGATTTTGATTTAAAAGGGAAAACGTGAATAAAATTTGGAGATGGAGGGACGGGGGGGGGGGGAGAAGAGGGGTGGGTGAGGGAGGGTGAGGAGGGAAGGACGCTGCCTACGGTCAACATTTGGGGGAAGGGGAAGGGGAAGGGGAGGTTGGGGAGAGAGAAATTCGTGGTAGGGAAGAGCTTATATGGGGAGATAATCGACTGTGGCTCGATAATGGCCGGGGCACACTGGCCCAAAGAGGGAACAGTGAGAGAAAGCATTGGGCGGGAGGGGAGAATGACAGGGAATATTGGCCCCGAGGGGAGATAGCGCGATTATAAGTGAGCGCGGAGGGGGAAGGTCATGACTGGGAATATCGACTGTGGCGAGGGATGTTGAGAAGACGTACGGTCCTTAACAGCTGAGAATATCTTGAGGAATATCGCTAGGGAATAACAAGCAGACGTGAAGGAATACCACAGATAACAGTGATCAAAGGGGGGGGGATAGATTGTCGTATGTTACGTTCACCAGAGAACAGGAAAATGGAAGGGAATATTCCCCAGAGAGAGTAATATTTGACAGTAGCAGGGAATATTTTTGCCAGGGAGAGTCATAGCGTCCGGGAATATTTGTCGAGAAGATAATACTGGCAGGGGAATATTTGCAGAGTAAAGCGACAGGGGCAGGGAATATTTCGTAGCGGTGAAGATCAATGACAGATTCTTATCTTTATCTATCTTTATCTATCTTAAGCTCGTTAGCTGGGTAGTTGAGAGAGTAAAAATTCCCTTTGTTGTCTACGTGTTGTAGGACAGGGTTTGGGGAGAGGCGGAAGGGGAGTGGGGTGACAAGCGGAGCGGGGAGCTTATGAAGGCTCTGCAGCAGGACATGGGATGGGCGAGGATGGAGGGAAGGGAAGGGAAGTGGAAATCCACCGCAGGGGGGCAAGGTGAAGAGGACGGAAAGAGAATGAGAGAGAGAGAGAGAGAGAGAGAGAGAGAGAGAGAGAGAGAGAGAGAGAGAGAGAGAGAGGGAGAGAGAGAGAGAGAGAGGTGGAACAGAAAATGTGCTGGGATAGATCGGGAAAACAGAGAGGGGGATTGGGAGAGGAGAGGACTGAGTAGTCTGGCGGAGTAAAGTGGCATCGGAAGAGGATTAGGATGGGACAAGATTAGACCCGAGAGGATTAGGGAGGAAGGAAAAAATATAAGGATTAGAAGAGAACACGATGAGAGCAGAACAGCGGAAGAAGAACGCCACGTAAGAACATCCGAGACAGAACAGGATTTGGAAGGAGGACGACAAGAGGGTTGGACCAGAACATGATGATAAGGTACAGGTTAGGTTAGGTCTGGGACAGACCAGGATTTGAGGCGGGACGGAGGTGGCCTCCCACGTGCGTGTGTCTGTCTGTCTCTGTCTGTCTGTCTGTCCTGGACGAGGCGAGCAGTTAAAAGCCTTGAACAGAGGCTTGAAGGACCAGCTGCAGTGTTCCCAAGGAGCAGCTTCCGCGCCTCACACTGGCGGAGTCGAGAGAGAGAGAGAGAGAGAGAGAGAGAGAGAGAGAGAGAGGTTCCTACCTCACAGCTCCGTCATTCTCTCTCTCTCTCTCTCTCTCTCTCTCTCTCTCTCTCTCTCTCTCTCTCTCTCTCTCTCTCTCTCCAAGGGCTCTTAGCCGTTCGCACAGCATCGAGAGATTAAGACGCGGGAGGAGGAGGAGGAGGAGGAGGAGGAGGAGGAGGAGGAGGAGGTGATGGTAATACACTGTGTTACTACACTGTGTGAATCACCTCCGGCGATTCAGTGGGGATGATTGGAAGGACAAACCCGTCTCAAGCCTTTGCTCCTCAAATGCCTTCCAGCAAATTTCCAGTCTCCCGATTTCTCTTTGTTCCCGCCTGGAAACATCGTTCTTTCGCCTCGCGCGATGTAAGGAAATAAAAAAAAAAGGAGGGGGGGTGAAGAGGAATTTTCCCGTCTGCCTAAATTTCATGGCATCAGTTCCTCTTGCCTTTGCATCTACCCAGGTATTGATCATTCCGTCTGTGGTTCATTGTATATATCTGTTGTTCGTCTTCTGTCACTCTTTCTATTCCCGTTTTCTGTGGGATGAATCTATCGATAACTCACTGTACTTGTGTGATGAATCTCTATCGCACACACACAACTCACCTGTTACCAGTAATTAGTGTTCGTTGAATTGCCTTTGTTTACCGAAGGATTGGCCCGGGGGAGGGGGGTGGGGTTGGATGGCGTGATTGTCACATAAATGTTTACAAAACATGACGGACGATTCCATGCTATGCAAAACAAACACAAAAAAAACATAAACAAATACAAAAAAGAGTTCATTGCAGATGCATGAATTCAGTTAGGTACTGGGTAATATTTTTTTTTCACACTGTTTTCATTATTCTGATGAAGGGTTTTGTGGCGACATTGTGTGTGTGTGTGCGTG
>NC_092238.1:30366902-30376902 GCF_036320965.1 Panulirus ornatus | reverse complement strand
AGAGAGAGAGAGAGAGAGAGAGAGAGATCACAAGGCCAAGTTGTGTTGCAAAGCTGTCGACCTGGGCTTGTGTGTGTGTGTTGTGTGTGCACCGGCGAGCGTTCACACAGCTGTGGCTGCCGGCGGGGGGGGGGAACTGTATGTATTGATACTGCTGCGTCCTCCCAGATCCACAGCCTAGCGGTGCATAGCTGAGAGGTCCATTATGCTCTCTGAGAGCAGTGTTTCACTGTCAAATAATGTATATATATATATATATATATATATATATATATATATATATATATATATATATATATATATATATATATATATATATTCCTATGAGTCCACGGGGAAAATGAAACACGATAAGTTCCCAAGTGCACTTTCGTGTCATAATCACATCATTTATATCATTTATAACTACCATCGGACCAATTTCTGTGGAAAAAAGTCCTGGCGTTATCCAGGACTTGTTTTTAAAGGCTCTCTACAGCAAACGGCAGCGCTACATCCAGTAGCAGGGAGATGTGGACTCCTTTGTAGTGAGGAAGTTCTCCCAGTCAGAGCTGGCGGAGTATAGTAAGACCTATATATATATATATATATATATATATATATATATATATATATATATATATATATATATATATATATATATTTTATAGGAAGATGAAGACGCTGGTGGAAAGCAAATGGCGCGTCTGGGCTTCATATATTCACCTCACGGCTCAACCCTGTTCTGTGCTGGTGTTCACAGGAACATGACAGAGGCCTTAACATTGTCTGGCTCAGTGGCTGGGGCGACCGTGGTGGAGCTACTACGTCTCCTCTCAGTTCTGACTAAATTCAAAGCACACTTGCTCCACAGAGAGAGAGAGAGAGAGAGAGAGAGAGAGAGAGAGAGAGAGAGAGAGAGAGAGAGAGAGAGAGAGAGAGAGAGAGAGAGAGCGCTCAAACCAACTCACAATCCGTCTCCGCACCGGAGGAATTACCAATACGTAAAGACTGGCTCGCTCTATTGCGACTGACCGCTTATGAAGGCCATTTATACATCAAAGCAACCACGCTTACACATGAGCTTTACTATGGATTTATATACGAAGTTATATATATATATATATATATATATATATATATATATATATATATATATATATATATATATTTTTTTTTTTTTTTTTCATACTATTCGCTATTTCCTGCGTTAGCGAGGTAGCGTTAAGAACAGAGGACTAGGCCTTTGAGGGAATATCCTCACCTGGCCCCCTTCTCTGTTCCTTCTTTTGGAAAATTAAAAAAAAAAAAACCGAGAGGGGAGGATTTCCAGCCACCCGCTCCCTCCCCTTTTAGTCGCCTTCTACGACACGCAGTGAATACGTGGGAAGTATTCTTTCTCCCTTATCCCCAGGGATATATATATATAAACATCCACATTCCCCCCCCCCCCCCCCCACCGCTCCCCAAGTGGTTGTATACAGAGGACGGTTTCTCGGGTGTCCGCTATAAACAGGTTCTGGTCTATACCCAGCCAGCCCTTGCTCCAGGCTCCTGCCGAATCATTTGCATTTTGCATCCGTAATATCATTCACTGGCAGGCACTGACTGTGCAATGTCTTCGCTCGGTGTCTGTCCATGTTTCTGTGTTTCTGTCTGTCTGTCTCTCAGTCTGTTTGTCTGTCTTTTTCAGTCCGTTTGTCTGTCTTTTTCAGTCTACGTACGTATACATGTTTTTCTGCTTAGGAGTGTGTCTGTGCGTGTCTCTTTCTCTCGTATGTCAAGCGACGATGTCGAAAAATATATAAAGCAAGGCAAAATCAATAAACTAATCCCCCATTCGTGTAAATCCACATCACAAACGAATTATAATTTGTGAAACTAGATATCTCGTAGTGGGTTTCAATGAAAATCCCAGAGTTGACAATAAACTGCAAACTATAATAAGATAAAAAAAAAAAAAAAAAGATGTTTCCATTACGAAGCCAAATATTTTTTTTTCTTTTACATAACAATTCCTCCCTGAGCTGTAAATTGTAAATAATCCCTTTGACTCCCAACATTATCCAGCTACGGTTCTATTTACAAGGGAGAAATATGGGCACCTAGAAGAAAATACCACCTCAAATACTTCCCCACAGAACTGATGTTTATGAACGTATATACACTACTCTGGGAAGCAATATAAATGAATGAATATATATATTTTCGCATCTTGCAATAGTTTACATTGTCATTCACCGAGTCATTCACGAAATGAACAATGGAGATATATCACCAGGAGTCATTATCACACTGTCTATCATCCATGTTATAAATAACTTGTTGTCGATGTACACTGGTTGAATGTAAAGTTATAGCAACACACACACACACACCTTTCTACCCGTTTATCTATCTTCTACCTGTCCGTCTTTTTGCCAGTGGGGTCTGTCTATCTCTAAATACCTATCTATCATCTATCTATCTATCTATTCATCTACCCAGAACCTCCCTCCTGAGGCACTTGCATCCCAAGGAGGCGCTGCGTTCATCAGCAGGGAAGAACGGACTCCTTCAGAGGGACAAGTTCTTTCTTCGACTCCACCCCAGCGATACGACCTCGGCACAGGGGGTACCCTGCCGCGCGTAAACAGGTCCACAGGTAAATATGGAGAACACGAGAGGAGGACCATGAGCAACACCTGCATTACAACCTGGACCTCACGACATCTCTCTCCCACCATGGTTAAGGGGAAGATAAATGAGGCAGTTCTGTATGTCTTGCAACGTCGCATGTGGTCGGGAGTGTGTGGCAGGAGGTGAGGTAGGTCGGCCCTTCCTCGCTCCCCCAAGGCATGTGGAGGTACTACCAAGCCCCTACCACGCCCTCGGATCAAACAGGATACCAGTACAAAGGATGAAAGAGGAGAGTGTCGGTCTTTGATGCTCTCACACCGAACTCCTACGGATCCTTCTCCCTCCGTTAAGCCATCTCTGTCTTTCTCCTACCTGATCCTACAGCGTTCTATACCCCTCCACAACACGATCCTCCTTCCTCTACTGCGAATGAGATCAGGTACGTGAAATGCTATTACTGTCCTCTTTACAGGTAACCTCGTCATGTTATCTGTCCTTCCCTACACAGCCCTGTGTACATCCTCTCATTTTCCTACTTCCACATGCTCCTTTTCGCGTGCTTAAAGCCCTTTCTCGAAAAATGAAATTCCACCCCCTCTCTCTTTTTGATGTATAATCTCTACACAGGCAACAAGGGGTGTTGGATTCGTCTCTCAACACCAGCCCAAAAGGGATTTCCTGCTTCGATTCACGCCTTTGATAACCATATTCAATTCAGGAGTTAAAGGGTATTTCATCCCAAATTTTGTTTTCACTCTTCCAGTTTTTGATGTTGAGACTCATGTTTGCCAAAACAGCTATAATTCCTGTGTTGAATTTTTGAGACGGGGGGAATCCTTCAGCCTCAGGCTGCACCGAAATTCTCTTTTTCGAATTCACTCCCACGGAGTTCACAGGAATATATTATGAAAATCTGGTGAGAGAGAGAGAGAGAGAGAGAGAGAGAGAGAGAGAGAGAGAGAGAGAGAGAGAGAGAGAGAGAGAGAGAGAGAGAGAGAGAGAGAGAGACCCTTACAGGTAAAAAAAGAAAAAGGATCATAAGAAGAGGGAAAGACGATGAAAATATGAGGACCATTCCACAACTTTGCTGTTCGAGAAAAGGAGGAGGAGGAGGAGGAGGAGGAGGAGGAAGAGGAGGAAGAGGAGGAGGAGGAGGAGGAGGAGGAGGAGGAGGAGGAGGAGGAGGAGGAGGAGGGAGGCACAAATCATAACGGTCAGTCCTGGAGTGACTGGTCTTCACACACACAAACTGTGGGAAGTCCAGAGCCCAGATGCGTGCCTCGGGTCCCAGCATGAGTGGCGGGCTCACGAGACGCAGCGGCCAAAACAATACATTTCTGAGAGTCGGACGAAGGACTACGCCAGGCAGGTACACGAGGCGCATTCCATACTTACGTCCGTGTGAAACAACGCAGCAGCTCACAAGGAAAACATGCACGTCGCCTATACAAACACAAGCAGCCTTTGTGAGACGGATATAGTGACGTTGATCAAGTGGGGGTTTCCATGACACAGTGGAAGCTATGGTTGGTTATGCCTGCCATGCTCATGTTATCACAGGGTTGAACTGTGGCCTTAGATGCCGAAAGGAGGCAGAAAGAAACTGTGTCTTAGGATTATTGCACCTGACTATGCTGCTCTTTCCCCATTCCGATATGTTGTGCGGGTTCGAAGTGAGAGAGGAAATGACATCCCACACACGAGAAAGAGATCGAGTGTTAAAGAGGAGAGGATGGGAGGGTGGGGTAAACGAAAGTGAGCCGAAGCGTAACCAGTGGAATTATCAGCATAGGTGTGGATACGGTCAGAAGATGAAGAGAGAGGAGAAAGAGAGAGTTGGAGACAGAACAGGACCATGAGGAACCTCACTGTAAATTGGATAAGAGGGCAGTGTCGCTCCATCATCGACTACCGCAATGATACGACCGCAGAGGAAACTGGGCAACAGACAGAAACAGGGAAAAAGAACCAGATCAAGTCTCAAGAGCAGAAACTTTGGCCACCACTCCGTCAAATGATTTTGGAGAGGCTTCGGATGAAAAGTTTCATCAAACTCTCCGTGACAGGAGGAGAGGAACAGAGGCGAGTCACAAAAGGAGAGAGAAGAGAGAACCACTTAGGCTTCAACGCTGTTAAATCCGCGCTGATCTGAAAGAAGGGAAACGGAATTCCAAAGTGTTTGAAAGTGTGTGAGAGTTAAAGAGAGTTTCTCGACGACTCGGGAGATAAGAGGAATGAGAGCAACGGGGTTGGGGGAAGGGGTTGGGTGATAGATGGAGGGGTAAGAACTAACGGAATTAGGGGGGAATGGGTTAACTACAGGGCATAAAGAGGGGAGGGGGTGGAAGGGAGGGGAGGAGGAAGGCTCTGGGGTTTTTGGATAAGGTCAGGAGTTCACTTCAGAGCCACTGTAGCTTTGGACCCCCGAAGATCGCTGGGGGACATCCTGCACGAGGGAAAATGACACGAGATGGAGGAGGAGGATCACCACAAGGAGGGTCGTCCAAAGTTGAATAAAACTTAAACCAAGATCGAAAAAATGGAGAAAAAAAAGGAACTGCTTTATCAGGTGGTTCACGAAGAGTTCTGTTCCCAGGCAGCAGGTGTGGGGTCAGCCACCGACCAGGGGGAAAGCACAACAGCCGGGATGTCGAAAGCATTTAGAGACTGCAAGGTGGTAGGCTAACACTACGGTGGCTGTCAAATTTCCCTCCCTGGTCCAGGTCGCTGTCTTTTCCCTCCGCCTCACATACCTGTGGCTTGCTGGCATCCACACACACACACAAACACACACACACACACACACACACACACATAACACAAGCTTCATTTTTTTCTACGGTAAGCTCTACGCGCTGGCTCTGCCTGATGATAATATCTCGTACTTACTAGTAGGTAAGAAGGTACTCACTCTCTCTCTCTCTCTCTCTCTCTCTCTCTCTCTCTCTCTCTCTCTCCTACACATCTATGTATCTACTGACATATACATAATCATATACCTATTTTTATATCTGTTTCTCAATATCTCTCTCATCATCTCTTCAGCTTTACCTCATATCTCTATCTCTCTCCCTCCACTCGCCTCCAAGTTTGGAGATGGAGACTACAAACCTTAACCTCCAAGGAAATACAGGCGCTTCCTTCCTTACCGGTAACTCAATTGAAAACCTTCCAAAAAGAAAAAAAAAAAAGAGTGCTGGAAGCTGGCTAGCGCAGGGAGGTATTCGATCCTCTATCACGAAACTCAAAGCTGATGTTAGGGTATCTGATTACTATCATGATGTTCAAGTTTGTGCTACAGGATCCCATCCTATCTTGTAACGATGCTCAAGCTGGTGCTTAAGGGATCCGATCCCATTATCATGACCTGATTTTGAATTACATGTAGTCCGAAGGACGACACTTCCCACCACATCATACCAGAACACCCATCACCATCCTACACCATCACCACCATCCATCACCTCACCATCACCGTCATCATCCCTCACCACCCGAGATCCTGTGAGGCCACACCAGTGCTCGCCACAAGACGACATATTAAGCCATCTTTATTCCTCTGGACTCGGAGGTCGGTGGTCGACGCTTCCCTCCACCTTCCTTCCTTTGATATTATCCTCCAGAATATTCAAATATTCCTCTCACATCTCCGATACTTTTCACTCAGCTCTAATACTCCCGCACCACCTGCAATATTCCTCCTAGATCTTCGGTATATCTCAATATTCGCTGATTCATTCAACATGACTGATAAAATTTCTCAAATATCTGTCTTACTCCT
Organism: Panulirus ornatus; assembly: GCF_036320965.1. NCBI lineage: Eukaryota > Metazoa > Arthropoda > Malacostraca > Decapoda > Palinuridae > Panulirus > Panulirus ornatus. The sequence goes on along the minus strand of NC_092238.1, from coordinate 30,370,523 downwards.
CGAATATACATATATTCCCTTACAGCAGTGGCAGCAGCAGCCCTTACAAAACGTCCAGTATTCCTCAATATTCCTCTACCATGTCATCACCTTACTAAAATAATCTTTACCGATCCTCTGTCATCTATCATATTCCACATTGAGATACCTGTATGTGGAATACCTACAATAATCCTTTCTGAAACGCACACACAATAAAGAAATACTTCTCGCTCTCGTATAGCCTTCTAAATCTTTCTCGCAAGCCATGAGGCAGATGTATGATATCCTAACAGTTCTTGAGGTAGCAATACCAACTTTTGAGAAGTATATATATACATATAAAAAACATTTCATGATGGATATATAAAAGGAAAGACAACATTAAAGAATAGAGCAATATTTTTGATATGCTCAGCAAGCGACTGGAAATCTTGGGTGAAATAACAAGAGACACGAGACCTGAATGTAATATTCCTGAACCACCCAAAACAGTCGTCCGATATTTCTCAAACGTCTACCATATTCCTCCTCTCCCAACCCAAAGAAGAATGCCAATAAAACTTTCCTCCACCGGCCATCACATTCTCATAACTCGAAAAATACTTCGAAATACTTTTGGATTCGAGAAGAGAGGATCTCTCGCCCAATGGGGGGAAGGAGGGGGGGGGGGCCTTCAGTGGCGTGAAAATGGCAAGACAAAAAAAAAAGAAAAAGAAAAAAATTTGAAATTCAGGACTAAAATTTTTTTTTTGTTAGGCACAGTTTCTCAAACAAGGTGTCCACGGCCATGATATCGTGTGTGTGCGTGTGTGTGTGGCTGTGTGTGTGTGTGTGTGTGTGTGTGTGGCTGGTCTCAGCCAATCGTCAACCGCCCACACACACACACACACACACAGCCACACACACACACACACATACACACACACACACACACACGACATTACAGACCTGGTCATTTCCCTCACGACCTGTGAGAGTGTAATACTGCCAGTGTTACATCAACACGGGGTTGGGTCCGGCCCCAGACGTGAGTGTGGCTTCCATGTAAGTCTGGTAACGCTTGGGCTGTTACCCACGCGTACATGAATGACGTGGCTTGGGTCAAAACAGCGTTTAACTCGACGTTACCATCGACGGGGAAATGTGGTTGAGCCCGTGGACACGACGGTACGACCCTGGCACACGACGGTACGATTCTTGAGCACGACGGTACGACCCGTGAGCACGACGGTGCGACCCTTGAGCAGGACGGTGCGACCCTTTAGCACGACGGTGCGACCCTTGAGCACGACGGTGCGACCCTTGAGCACGACGGTACGACCCTTTAGCACGACGGTACGACCCTGGCACATGACGGTACGATTCTTGAGCACGACGGTACGACCCTTGAGCACCACGGTACGACCCTTTACACGACGGTACGACCCTTGAGCAGGACGGTACGACCTTTAAGCACGACGGTACGACCCTTGAGCATAAAGGTCAAGTCCTCATGCTCAAGGGTCATGTGGTACCGTCATGCTCAAGGGTTGTATTACCTCCACCTCAAGCTCCACCCCTCCCCCACTCCACCACGCTCCACCTCTCCTCCACACCAGCACGCTCCACCTCTCCTCCACTCCACCACGCTCCACCTCTCCTCCACTTCACCACGCTCCACCTCTCCACACCACCACGCTCCACCTCTCCTCCACACCACCACGCTCCACCTCTCCACTCCACACCACCACGCTCCACCTCTCCTCCACTTCACCACGCTCCACCTCTCCTCCACTCCACCTCCCTCCGGCCGGCAGCCAATATCAGGGACGGAATCTCGACGCTCTATGAAATAACCAATAGTAGGGGGAAGGCCTGGGCCACAGCTGTGCCTTCTTCACCCTCCCTCCCGCTCCATCCATCCCTTCCTTCCCCTCCATCACCCCCTCCCAACCTTCTCTCCACCCACCTCCCAATCCTCCCCCTCCTCTTTGTGATCTTCCCCCTCCCGCTGTGCTCCCTCCTCCCTGTCGTCCCTCCTTCACAACACTGTAACAAACAGTCTGTTCCCCAATTAAATGACAGTCTTCCTCCCTTTGAGGCCCTCTTTCCTCACCCCCAGTTCCAACTCTCTCTCTCTGTCTCTCTTTCTCTCTGTCTCTCTCTGTCTGTCTCTCTCTCTCTCTCTCTCTCTCTCTCTCTCTCTCTCTCTCTCTCTCTCTCTCTCTCCTACACGGACTGATTCTAACCCCACCCCCCCTCTCCTCTCTCTCCCCTCAAAGGATCTCCCTCTCTCTCCCCCTTAGTTAACCTTGTTCCCCTCAGTTACGTTTCCTCTCTCCCTCTGCTGCGACAGTCTATCGTGTCGTGCGTCTGTGTCCCGCTCGCTGTAGCTTTCTGTTCCACTCCGGTGAAGTCAGGGTTCTATGTATATCCCGCCCTTCTGTAAGCTATCTATTTCCACTCAGCAGAATTTCTTTGGTCAATTTCTATCACCTGTGGACGTCTCTGGTGATGACGGCTCTATCGAACTTAGGATAACGAGAACTCCCGACTCCCTGTTCTCGTTACCACGATGCCTCCCTAAATACCTAAATCCCTAAATACCTAAAACTATAAATCTTAAATCCTTTTTTGTCTCTTTTTTGTCATGTCGACCTCATATGTTTTTGAGTCCTCCTTCATTACTTCGTATTTTCCTCCTCTCTGTACTTATTTCACTTTCCTTCTTTGTCATCTTTTGTTCACCTCTTCACCTCCCTCCTTATTTGCCTTACCTTACTTATCCATGCCATGTCTTGCTCTGTATCTTCTCAAGTTCCTTCCCACTAGCTTCTCTCCCTTCCTCTTACTTTCCATCTCTTTTACGACTCGCTACCCATCCCCTCCCTCACTACTCCTCCTTCCTAACCCCTACTCCCTACTCCCCTCCTCCCCAAGTGGGAGTTATCCCTCTTCCTTCATCCTTCTCTCCCTCCCTCTCCCCGCTTCCCTTTCCTCCCCTACGTCTCCTCTCCCCTTTAATTCCCTCACCCCCACTACCCTTCTATCCTCCCCACCAGGTGCAGAAACACCCAGGTTCTTCATCTCCTCCTTACATCAACCACTGATGCAGCATCCTTTCCCCCTCCTGCTCCGTGTGATGGAGAGAGAGAGAGAGAGAGAGAGAGAGAGAGAGAGAGAGAGAGAGAGAGAGAGAGAGAGAGAGAGAGAGAGAGAGAGACACTTCCCTCCCCTCCCTCTCCAGCGATGGAAGAGGTTCTAATTACTCTCTCCTACAATAGAGGTGGTGGGGTGGGAGGCGCCCAGTCCTCTCTTCCTGGGTTGGGGTGGGGATGTGATGCGTATTTATTTCACTAACGATGGGACGTAATCATGTACGAGGCTGGAAGGGACAGTGATTCACCTTTCTCACTAATGGGAAAGAGGCTGACTCTCATTTCCTCAAGGTGGGAGAGACACTACTTCTGTTTCTTCTTCCCCTTCCCAGCGGTGGAACAGGTGCTCGCTGCACTTTCCCAAGGCGGAAGTCGAGTCTTATACCCTCCCCTTTTCCATCTCTCTCTCTCTCTCTCTCTCTCTCTCTCTCTCTCTCTCTCTCTCTCTCTCTCTCTCTCTCCCTTCTCTTCACTTCTCTCCCATTATCTAAGATCAGATGCT
>NC_092238.1:30351902-30361902 GCF_036320965.1 Panulirus ornatus | reverse complement strand
GAGCACGATGGTACGGCCCTTGAGCACGACGGTACGGCCCTTGAGCACGACGGTACGGCCCTTGAGCACGACGGTACGACCCTTGAGCACGACGGTACGACCCTTGAGCACGACGGCACGACCCTTGAGAACGACGCTTGGGTAATACATCGCTGACCTTTGACCTGACACTAGTGGTCAGGTCAAGGTCGAGCTTAAGGCCATGGCACTGTCGGGCGATGCCCCATGGCACTGCACGCTGTCGCCATTTGCACTGCTGTGCGCGAATACTCACTGCTGCCTCTAAATCTTATGCAAATTATGCAAATTATTCCGCTCCTGCTCTCGACACCCTGATATTACACCAGAATGTAAACAAAGTTTGTTTTGGGCCTGCCATTAATCACCGCCAGGAGGGGGGATTCGATCCCGTGTCTTTTATGAAGTCTCGGTGTTTTTTCGTCGCCACGATGAAGGGAGAACACGGGAGGAGTTTTCGACCCCATTCTTTTTTTTTGTCCCCCCTTTTTCGCCCTAGACTCATCTTCTGGAGGAGACAGCCACACAGCTCTAGGGGGGTGTCGAGGTGTTTTTAAGCTTGGAGACCGAAGCCTGGAGAGAGACACTAAAGCTGAAGCATGAAAAGCTGGAATGGCAAGCTTACCCTCAAGCCTAGGATTATGATGTAGGCCTGGTGTCACTTCCAAGTGAGTTTACCATCTCAAGTGGGAGTAAAAAATTAGGAGAAAAAAGAAGACTGAGTGGAAACTGGGACAAAAGCTACATATGTAAATGATTTGGGATTATCATGACACACACTGGCACCGTCGGTGACTGATGGTGTCATACAAAGTGGAGAGGTTATTTCTATATGACACGACGCAGGAACAAACAGTTGCATTCATCTATACAATACACTATAGCAATAAAGAGTTACTTCATCTATACAATACACCATAGCAATAAAGTGTTACTTCATCTATACAATACACTATAGCAATAAAGTGTTACTTCATCTATACAATACACTATAGCAATAAAGTGTTACTTCATCTATACAATACACCATAGCAATAAAGAGTTACTTCATCTATACAATACACCATAGCAATAAAGTGTTACTTCATCTATACAATACACTATAGCAATAAAGAGTTACTTCATCTATACAATACACCATAGCAATAAAGTGTTACTTCATCTATACAATACACTATAGCAATAAAGTGTTACTTCATCTATACAATACACCATAGCAATAAAGTGTTACTTCATCTATACAATACACCATAGCAATAAAGAGTTACTTCATCTATACAATACACCATAGCAATAAAGTGTTACTTCATCTATACAATACACTATAGCAATAAAGTGTTACTTCATCTATACAATACACCATAGCAATAAAGTGTTACTTCATCTATACAATACACCATAGCAATAAAGTGTTACTTCATCTATACAATACACCATAGCAATAAAGTGTTACTTCATCTAGAAGAAAAGACCAGAGAAAAAAGGAAAGAAGGTTCGTCATATAGGAGAGAGAGAGAGAGAGAGAGAGAGAGAGAGAGAGAGAGAGAGAGAGAGAGAGAGAGAGAGAGAGTCCACTGACGACACCGTACATACGCAACGCAACAACCAAAACATCTATGGCGTGTCCACAAGACCTTCCAACACCCTGTGTGGGCGAGACTCGACCCGCTTCCCCTATAAGCCCGGCGTATGTAAGAGGATCTGAGGTGAAATTAAGTCTTTACAAAATGTCTCTTACGGGCAATTCATGTCTGTGGAGAGAATAAGCCTACGATGCATGGATATTATTTGGGATTCAAGAAGAGGAAGAAGAAGAGAAAAAGCTTCTTTGGGCCTAGAAAAGGTTTGTGTGTGTGTGTGTGTGTGTGTGTGTGTGTGTGTGTGTGTGTGTGTGTGTGTGCAAAGAACAGACACTAAGAGATCGAATGATCATTTCTGCATCGCATTTCTCTTGCGTCTAGAGGCACCCACTAACCTCACGACATGCCATGGAATGGTACGCAGAATCCACAGCGTTGACATCGCGTCGGCCACTTTGGAATACACCTAAAAGAATAAACATCCATATGGAAAAAAAAAAAAGGGCAGAGTTTGTTTTCCTTTTCAATTCTCCCTCGCGAGAGAACCCGGGCGAGGGAAACGGTAAGAAATTACCTCCTGCAGGCGGAAGCGCCTCGGGGGCGCGCGCCTGCTGAAGGTGGGGGTGAAGAAGTGTTTCTGAAGGCGGAGTCTTCGACCCTGACGTTACAGCCGGAAGGATCCAATTTGGGCGTCATCAAAAGGAATCTAAATGGCATCGCTGAAAAGGTGCGAACGTGCATGAAAAGGAGGTAAAGTCTGTAGGCAGAGAGAGAGAGAGAGAGAGAGAGAGAGAGAGAGAGAGAGAGAGAGAGAGAGAGAGAGAGAGAATATTCACCCCTGTAACATTTATTTGCCTGTAACAGTTGCCAGTTTGGTGTCTGGTACTGCATATATATATATATATATATATATATATATATATATATATATATATATATATATATATATATATATATATATATATATATGCGATAATCACTATTGGAAACAGAAAATAAAAACGATGAGTACTTTCGTTTATTACATCCTCCTGAGGATGTAATAAACGAAAGTACTCACCATTTTTATTTTCTCTTTCCAGTGGAGATTGTTGCACATATCTCTTCACGGTGAGGTGAAGGTTCTGCATATATATATACATATATATATATATATATATATATATATATATATATATATATATATATATATATATATATATATATACGGCTCAGTTTTCCTTTTCCCCTCCCGTTCAAACAAGAAAAGGGTAAAGATGGCCAGTTACAAACCCTCCCCCATCACTTACAGCAACCCATAGCGGGGTAAATACAAACACGTTATACCCACAACACAACGTGGGAAGGTAAAGAAAGATAGAAAGAAAAAAAAAAGACACGCAATGCAGGATATTACTTTCAAGTTAGCAGAAATTCTCTTTTAAATCCAGTCCTCCTGGTTTCTCCATGAAGAGAACATGTGCTTCACTGTACAAAAACGAACTGACAGGAAAACGGGTCTCTTGCTTCTGTTGTCTCCAGAGTCTTCGAGGCACTTCCTCTTCTTCAAGAGAAATCTCATTCTCGTCCTTCTCGTCACCAATGCGACTTTCCCGGTGGGAAATCCATTGCTGATCTTCTCTGCTATGTGACCCAGCAACTGGTTTTTCTTTCTTAGATATTCACCGAAACCTTTTCTCGTGCTCCTCCTCATCTCTCAAGCATATGATAGACGCTCCATCCAGAGCGACGTCTTTGCTCACCAAACTTCCTACTTTCGGCTCTTGTGCTTCTCTCTTTCTTCTCCTGTCCCATCAACATTGGTGTTCCTCGGGGGTTCTGTCCTATCGTTTACTTTCTTTCTTTTCGCAATGAACGATCTCTTTTCCTCAATCCTGCGTAGTATTAGGCCAATGATTCCTCTTTAAATGCTTGATCTCACTGTCCCTCCCTTCCTCATTCCAAATACTCGTTCTTTTTCTCGCTCTGAACATGTATCCTCTCTTGATTTGGACCTCGACAGCATTGTGGAATGGGGAAAAGCAGTAACCTGGCTAGATTCAAGGGTATTCTTTCTGTGTCTCTTTCTGAACCATACTTGTTTCCTTCCCAGGACTATATTTCAAAACAGTGCCGTTCATCTTTCCAATAACGTAAACATACGAGTACAACCATAACCCTTGTCCATCCTGGAGGAACTACGTACTGAACATTGCAAAGTTTGCTTCCCAAAAGCTGTGGGTGTTGTACATGGCTGGTCCAACAAGCACTTGGCCTGTTTGATCATCACTAAGGCTGTCTGGCCGTAAATTGGCCAGCCTAAGAACCACTTGGCCAGTCTGATCACTTTGTCTGGCCACTACTTGCCCAGCCTGGTTCTATAGCTTCACAAATTCAAACCCCATTAAAGACATCAGAGATCAGAGCATCTGCAAATAAAAACACTTCATTCTCTTTTACTTCCAGTGACGGTAAAAGTCTTGACATTATTCACTTCGAGTAAAAAGAATTCCAGGAAAGAATATACAGCCCAGAATCCAGCAGTGATGAAAAATTCCAGAAGAATTCCTCATCTTGAGGAAATATTTGTATTATCATGAAATCATTATTTTCTCTCTAAGATACGTTCATTTCGAATGTCCAGGAAATATATAAATATCCTGAGTAAGAGGGTTCGACCCTTGAGCACGATTGGACGACCCCTTGACCATGACGGTACGACCCTCTGGGAGGACGTGTCTGGCCTTTGACCCTAAGGGTCAAGCCAAGGGCTTGGCCATTCCAGGTCACGTCAAGGGTTAAGGCTGTAGTGTTCAAAGGTCGTACCATCGTGCTCATGGGTCGCTCCCATCTCGTTCAAGGGTCGTTCCGTCGTGCACAAGAGGTCAGCATTAAATCCGATTACTGGAAGCGACTGGGAGATACTCTGAAGATTAAAATACATCACTACATCTTCCTCTACAAAAAAGAAAAAAAAATACATCTACCTCTACTGTATTTCTTGGGAGGCATCATCCATCTCTACTTTCCATCATAAAAGCTGGAGGCAGCCTCCAGAAAATGGTGACTTCGTTTCTGTATAAGAATTCGGCACCCATGGAGTTAATGATGTGGAGACGAGGACACACGCCAAAGGGCACAGAAGAAAATGTGATGAGAGGGCCGGCCAGAGAAAAATATTTCGCCCATGCTCGGTTACAGGTATATAATTAACAGATATTCTTTTCGCCCGCGGCGGCTACAACCATTTCCTTCTTGTCATATATATATATATATATATATATATATATATATATATATATATATATATATATACAGCCCTCTGGAACTCTCCAGGAACCTCTTCCACATGTGGTGCTCTGGAACCCTTTTTCTGGACTCTTTTCTCCATAGTTGATTAGAATCTTCTCCATCTATACGCTGCTGGAACCGTCTTCTGGAATCATATCCACAAGCAATCTGCTGGATCCATCCCCCTGGAACCTCTTCCATGTTGGAACCATCTTCTGGAACCTCATGCACTTTGAAACCCTTCTCTGGAACTTGCTCCATGTTGGAGCTATCTTCTGGAAGCTCATACACTTTGAAACCGTTCTCTGGAACTTGCTCCATGTTGGAGCTATCTTCTGGAACCTCATACACTTTGAAACCGTTCTCTGGAACTTACTCCATGTTGGAGCCATCTTCTGGAACCTCTCTCTCACACTTTGGAACCTACTCCATGCTGGAGCCAGTCTCTGAAACCTTTCGCATCTCGAGGGAAGGGGGGGGGGGGTATAGCGAGCGATCCTTGGAACATTTCTCGAGTTGAAAACTATGAAAAAAAAAACTATCGATGAAATTCACAAGAACTTCGTAATAAGGAAGTGAAGAAGGCTCTTCTTCTTCTTCTTCTTCTCCGGAGAGTTAGTTCCTGAGAAACTCGGTAGAGAGTTTTCACTCACTCTTTTATTCTCCTTCATTTTTCCACACGGAGTTATGGAGGATCTTGACATGAACATTAGACGACGGGCTTTTCAAAGACGCCCGAAGAGTACCTCTCTCCAGGCCAAGAGGTATTGGAAAAGATGACTTATATTTTCCCCTCAAACCTTGAACGACTCTGTTGGTAGGGAAAAAATACTTTCACAGAATGAAAAAAAAAAGAGGGACATTAAATCACTTTTTTCCTTTTTTCCCCCTTCTCTCTCTCTCTCTCTCTCTCTCTCTCTCTCTCTCTCTCTCTCTCTCTCTCTCTCGCACACGAGGAATATTTCATAACGAAAAGAGACGTGTAAGATCCATCCCTGGGGAAGAGAAGAACTGAACGTAATTCCAGGAGGCTCCGTCATTACCCTCGCCAATGATAGAGGATGACTGAATGTAATTATAAGACCTTGAAGGTAACCTACCTTCCTAAATTCGAAGTAATTAACTTAAGTGTGGTTCTGAGGCCTCGATTTCATTCAATTCTCTGGGAACTAAAGAGGATTTTTTTTTTCATCGTAATCTAAAAACATCAAATTTACATTTCGAGATCATATATATATATATATATATATATATATATATATATATATATATATATATATATATATATATATATATATATATATATAGCGAGGGTACAATCATGAACACAAGTGGTGTTCTCCAAACCCACTGTTCCTACATGTGTGAGACCAACATAACAAGGAGCTGGTGGGAAGCCAAGAGGTTTCAAAGGATGAAGTGAGTGTGGCAGAGAGTGTGAGGTGAGAAGTGACATGCGATCGCGGAGGAAGTAGGCCAGGGTTGAGATGACTGAGGAGGAGGAGGAGGAGGAGGAGGAGGAGGGAAGGCGAGTTACGAAGAGAACCAATGTCAACTGCAACACACACACACACACACACACACACACACACACACACACACAGCATCCTCACATACGCACAATCCATAACAAACCAACATCCTACAATATTCACAAGGGCTTGTATGTGTGTGTGTGTGTGTGTATGTGTGTGTGTGTGTGTATGTGTGTGCTCCAACTGCCCATCAACTGCTCATCATTTTCAAGAACGAGAGACGTAAATCGACGGCTTGCAAGCCGGGATGAGAGAGGGAGGGAAAAATCTTCCAGCTCTGCCGCTCACCAATATGTCTTCTTAATGGTCCTCGTGTTGCCCCTTTTTTTTTTTTACCCTCATAAGACGTGATGAGAGAGAGAGAGAGAGAGAGAGAGAGAGAGAGAGAGAGAGAGAGAGAGAGAGAGAGAGAGAGAGAGGAGGGGGGAGAGTCCATGAGAGAGCTGACGTGAAAAAGGCAGGTAAAAAAACACCACCAGCAGGTCTAGATTGTGATGATGATTTTACGATATTCCCATATCGCTGATCGAAGTGACTGAGGTGAGGGTAGAACAGTCGTAAATCTCTCTCTCTCTCTCTCTCTCTCTCTCTCTCTCTCTCTCTCTCTCTCTCTCTCTCTCTCTCTCTCTTCCCCCTCTCTCTCTCTCTCTTTCCCCCTCTCTCTCTCTCTTTCCCTCTCTCCCTCTCTCTTTCTTTCTTTCCCCCCACTCTCTCTCTCTCTCTCTCTCTCTCTCTCTCTCTCTCTCTCTCTCTCTCTCTCTCTCTCTCTCTCTCTCTCACCTCCGGCAAAGAAGAACAGCCAGCCAACTGGAAATATATAAAAAAAAAAAAAACGAGAGACCGGAGGAAGGAAAACTTTGTATTTATGAAGCGAGCATGCACGGAATTGAACAGGACAGAACGAAAGGGAAAGGTATGCTGAACAATTCTCCTATATCATCCCACCGCTGCGCTACATTATATCCTTAGGGTCTGGGGAGAAAGATATTCATATATGTGTATCATATATCCCTTTCTTGCGTTTAACCGGAATGTAAAGTATGAGATACTTTACACTTAAAACAAAGTCCGATGGTAGATTACATTGCAATGTTCAACATATCTATTTGCCAAAAGGAATTTTTCCCGTGTCAACATTTCAGCTTTTACTGCATTTATTTCTCAATTCATCTATCAATCTCTGGGTTTTATCATTTATCGAGATCCTCGAGATTAACGTAATCGGATTTAATCAAAATCTTACGAAAACTTGTTATGGGCCACCGAGAGAGTTACGCTCCTTGAGGGAGAGATAGAGAGAGAGAGAGAGAGAGAGAGAGAGAGAGAGAGAGAGAGAGAGAGAGAGAGAGAGAGAGAGAGTGAGAGAGAGAGAGAGAAACTTGGATTGTGATGTAGGTCACACATCCAGGACCTGTATATATATATATATATATATATATATATATATATATATATATATATATATATATATATATATATATATATAGGGAGAATAAAAAGATGTTCTGGAAGGAGGTAAATAAAGTGCGTAAGACAAGGGAGCAAATGGGAACTTCAGTGAAGGGCGCAAATGGGGAGGTGATAACAAGTAGTGGTGATGTGAGAAGGAGGAGTGAGTATTTTGAAGGTTTGTTGAATGTGTTTGATGATAGAGTGGCAGATATAGGGTGTTTTGGTCGAGGTGGTGTGCAAAGTGAGAGGGTTAGGGAAAATGATTTGGTGAAAGCTTTGCGGAAGATGAAAGCCGGCAAGGCAGCAGGTTTGGATGGTATTGCAGTGGAATTTATTAAAAAAGGGGGTGACTGTATTGTTGACTGGTTGGTAAGGTTATTTAATGTATGTATGACTCATGGTGAGGTGCCTGAGGATTGGCGGAATGCGTGCATAGTGCCATTGTACAAAGGCAAAGGGGATAAGAGTGAGTGCTCAAATTACAGAGGTATAAGTTTGTTGAGTATTCCTGGTAAATTATATGGGAGGGTATTGATTGAGAGGATGAAGGCATGTACAGAGCATCAGATTGGGGAAGAGCAGTGTGGTTTCAGAAGTGGTAGAGGATGTGTGGATCAGGTGTTTGCTTTGAAGAATGTATGTGAGAAATACTTAGAAAAGCAAATGGATTTGTATGTAGCATTTATAGATCTGGAGAAGGCATATGATAGAGTTGATAGAGATGCTCTGTGGAAGGTATTAAGAATATATGGTGTGGGAGGAAAGTTGTTAGAAGCAGTGAAAAGTTTTTATCGAGGATGTAAGGCATGTGTACGTGTAGGAAGAGAGGAAAGTGATTGGTTCTCAGTGAATGTAGGTTTGCGGCAGGGGTGTGTGATGTCTCCATGGTTGTTTAATTTGTTTATGGATGGGGTTGTTAGGGAGGTAAATGCAAGAGTTTTGGAAAGAGGGGCAAGTATGAAGTCTGTTGGGGATGAGAGAGCTTGGGAAGTGAGTCAGTTGTTGTTCGCTGATGATACAGCGCTGGTGGCTGAATCATGTGAGAAACTGCAGAAGCTGGTGACTGAGTTTGGTAAAGTGTGTGGAAGAAGAAAGTTAAGAGTAAATGCGAATAAGAGCAAGGTTATTAGGTACAGTAGGGTTGAGGGTCAAGTCAATTGGGAGGTGAGTTTGAATGGAGAAAAACTGGAGGAAGTGAAGTATTTTAGATATCTGGGAGTGGATCTGGCAGCGGATGGAACCATGGAAGCGGAAGTGGATCATAGGGTGGGGGAGGGGGCGAAAATTCTGGGGGCCTTGAAGAATGTGTGGAAGTCGAGAACATTATCTCGGAAAGCAAAAATGGGTATGTTTGAAGGAATAGTGGTTCCAACAATGTTGTATGGTTGCGAGGCGTGGGCTATGGATAGAGTTGTGCGCAGGAGGATGGATGTGCTGGAAATGAGATGTTTGAGGACAATGTGTGGTGTGAGGTGGTTTGATCGAGTGAGTAACGTAAGGGTAAGAGAGATGTGTGGAAATAAAAAGAGCGTGGTTGAGAGAGCAGAAGAGGGTGTTTTGAAGTGGTTTGGGCACATGGAGAGAATGAGTGAGGAAAGATTGACCAAGAGGATATATGTGTCGGAGGTGGAGGGAACGAGGAGAAGAGGGAGACCAAATTGGAGGTGGAAAGATGGAGTGAAAAAGATTTTGTGTGATCGGGGCCTGAACATGCAGGAGGGTGAAAGGAGGGCAAGGAATAGAGTGAATTGGAGCGATGTGGTATACCGGGGTTGACGTGCTGTCAGTGGATTGAATCAAGGCATGTGAAGCGTCTGGGGTAAACCATGGAAAGCTGTGTAGGTATGTATATTTGCGTGTGTGGACGTATGTATATACATGTGTATGGGGGGGGTTGGGCCATTTCTTTCGTCTGTTTCCTTGCGCTACCTCGCAAACGCGGGAGACAGCGACAAAGTATAAAAAAAAAAATATATATATATATACATATATATATATATATATATATATATATATATATATATATATATATATATATATATACACATACATATACACACACACCCTTGTCATGTATAGTATGAAATGTAATTACCTTCGAAGTGGGGGACACGGAGTTCAAACCTTTCATCCAGCCAAAGTTGT